>NC_088368.1:29160852-29198352 GCF_034508935.2 Berghia stephanieae | reverse complement strand
TCCCCATGCCTATTTATTATTTCATCTTTATGAGACAAATTATAGGCGTAGTATCAAAGCTAGTGTTTTTAGTTTTTGCATGCTGAAAAGTTGAATAAAAATATCTATGTACATGCTCATTTTTAATACTTTTTCTTCCTAGCAAAAATCTCTCGGATTGAGTGAGTTAAACTCACTGCCCAAAAGAACGTAATAATACCCTGCGACAATCACCAAAAGAAAGTGAACAATGAGTGGTATTCAATAATTCAACCAATGGGATCATTTTATTGCTTTGACTTTGAGCACGCCTAACAACTACCCAATTTTCACTTTCTTTTTGCGATCGCGTCGCCTTGGTTTGTGGCCTGATTTTTAGGGATGTGACAGGCTATTAGTTAACGAAAGTTGTGGTCTGCTGTGTGCGTGAATGAATGGATGAATCGACCAATTAATGGATGGAAGGGTAGATGGGTTAATAAATAAATGGAGAGATATAGAAATATAGACAGAACTTTGAGTCACCTTGATCAACAGTTTACATTAGTATTTTAAAGAAGAAAAGAAAAAGAATTAAAGTAAAATTCCATGTATTCATTTCGGAATGGAAATTTCTCTATAATGTGTATTCCAAAAAATGACCGGAATAACTTCAACATCAGCTGCAGTGCATCGCTCCGACGTGAGTTTGGCAAGGACATTTATGTGCGGCTATGACACTCGCTTTTGGATCAGAAGGTCCTGGGTTCGCGCTCGGCGCATAGTTGAATCTTTGAAAAAGGCTCCTTACTCACATTCTCTTAACGCACTCAGGTGTCGAAAAAAATTGTAATATCGCCTAACAGACGCCATATCTCGTTCTAGATGTTACGTGTTGCTGTTGGTCAGGGACCCTTTGTAAAGCGCTTTGAACATAATAGTTAGTGGATATTGCGCTAAATAAAAGCTCAAGTTGTTTTGTCTTTTTCTTTTAATCAAGACTAAACAGTTCGGCGGGGGGTTGGGGGTTGAGCTCAGTACCTACTGGGTACAAGTACAAAATAAAGACCATACCGCATAGTTACGCCAGGCTCCACCATTCAATCTCTATTATTAAGCAGGTTGTCAGGAATTTCAATCAGGCCTTATTGTAGCCTCCACCAATAGTTTGTAAATTTTGACAACATAAAAGGGTAAAAGAGAAAACAGAAAACATGGTAAATTAGATCAATAAAACATGAAGGAAATACTTTTGAGGGTTGTACTGGTCATAATACAACAATGGCAAGAATAAAGATGTTTAAATTAATGTTGATGATGATGATGATGATGATGATTATGATAATAATAATAATAATAATAATAATAATAATAATAATAATAATAATAATAATAATAATAATAATAATAATAATAATAATAACCAAAAGAGAGACAGAAAGATCAGAAGTGTCATACCACTAGACCACATAGCCGCACTATATTACTATCATCATCATCATCATCATCATCATCATCATCATCATCATCATCATCATCATCATCATCATCATAATCATCATCATAGAAGAAATCTATAGAAGAAGAAATAAAATCATTATTTTATCATCATCATCATCATCATCATCATCATCATCATCATCATCATCATCATCATTATCATCATCATCAACAACATCTTTATTATATCTATATATTTTAGGATATTGGAGCCCAAGAGATGTGCGTCAATATCGTTTTAATTTCGGTAAGTTTGTATCACATTTATCGTATTATGTTATCTAATTTTAATTTCTAACATTTCAAGTGTTCTTGATTTTGAACAAGGACTCACTTTGGGTGAGAGAAAAGAAATGCTCAGAGTAGCAATGAGTGAAGAAGCGAGAGAGATGGGCGGATTTGATCTCGGGACACATTCTCTAGATAAACTAACCTAACCTCTTGATTAAAATGGACATGGAATTAATTATATTATAACTACCCCTTTCTTCTTTTATTCTCATGAAAACACGGGTCAGATTCGGACAAATACCTCGTGGCATATGATCGATTCTAAAGCGATTTCTTTTGAGATCTTGATTCAATGCTGTTGGAAAAAGTGGAGTTAGTGTACGTCGTCTGTATTTGGCTCCTTGTTTGAAGTGATCATCTATCCATCTAGGTTTGTGCTGGAATATTTTCATCTCGTCGGAGCACGTGTCCGAACAGTTTCCATCTTTGCTTCTTTATTGGGGTACTGACTGGTTGTACCCTGTATCTGGCTTATAAATCCTCATGACTGATTTTGTCTGGGCATTCATTGTACCCCAATAACTCATCTCAGTTGTTTGCGAGGAAGGGAATCCACGGTGTCCAAAATTCTTCTTTATAAGATTAAAAAACATTTTTTTTCTCCAAAATATTGAGAAACAACAACCGAAGAACTGATTTCAACAACTCAAGGAAACATCTAAATGCCTCAGCATCTTAAAACACACGATGAACACCTGCACTGGGCAGACATTTATGGAAACAAATTACTAACTGGATACTAGAAACAGACTGACACACTCGGAAGTAACACAAACATTTACGGCAAGCGTCCATAGAGATAACGCAGCCAAATTATTCATTCATTCATATGAGAGATTGGTGATGTGGTGCGCAAACAATCAATAGTTTTATGCCGTTTTGTATTCTCTAATTTTCTTAGATTTGAGAATTAGGAAGTAAAAATTTAAATCGAAATTGACAATTTATTGACCGCAAGGGAAAACCTCGTACTCGTAGACTCGGTCTTTCGCTCTCGGGTCAATATAATTCACCATATCGGTCAAACTTTACCTTTGACCTTAGTTCCTCCAGTGTCTTCGACACATTGGGTCATCCAGATTCGGCATTCCTCGCTGTCCTGTGCTGCCATGGATGCCTCGCCCCACGTCCCCCCTCGTGGATCTTTACCTTGCAGTTGGTGAGGGGGCTTGAGGCACACGGGAGGGCAAAGGTGTAAATCCCGGTCGACCGTCACGAGACCATCCCGGGTATCGAGCCAACGAGCCACATGAGCTGCTCGCCCCGGTGTGTGACTAAATTTGATCCAAACCCGGTGCCCGAATAGCAGCCCTATCCCGGGCGCCACACTATTGTCCTTATGTCGAGTCCCAAACAGTCCCGTCAATGGCGAAGCGGTCTGCCGCCTAGCCAAATAATACCGCGTTCGTGTCGCCCGGGTCGTCGGCACGTCCGAGAAAAAAGCAAACGTCCCATGCATCAATCGATTCGCGGCCTGCCGATTGGAAAATGCGACGGCGGGGATGGCGAACTGACGCGTATATTGTCCCTGAACGTCGAGAGCCAGAGTATGGCAAAAAATGAGCTTTTATCAAAGCTACTGGCCGTTCATTGCGTTGATATCCTCCTTTTACAGGAGACCCACCTTTATTCAGGCGCGCAATCTTCCCGATTCCAGATCCCAGGCTATACGGTGGTCCAACGCGAGGACACTTCGAGGCTCAAAGGAGGGGTTAGCGTTTACGCTAAAGAGCCATCGAAGGTAAGGGTCATTGAGAGCGTAACGGACAGCAATGGGGTGAACCGAATTTCCGTGGAAGTAGGTGGACTGTGTTTGCATAATATTTACAAACCACCTAGAGCGACTTGGACTACACCACCGGTACCGGTGGTCAGCCATCCTTCCATCTGTCTGGGAGACTTTAATAGCCACCATCACGAATGGGGCTACCGAGACTGCAACGAGGCAGGAAGACAACTCCGCTCATGGATGGACTGTAATGATCTACACCTAGTGTACGATCCTACAGCCAAGGGTACCTTCCGGGGTACCCGCCATAAGAAGGAGTATACTCCAGACCTCACCCTCGTAACGAAAGGCGCGAACGGTGAACCGTTGCAGGTGAAGCGGACAGTCCTCGGGGACTTTCCGCATAGCCAGCACAGGCCGGTTCTTGTCACAGCTGGGGTGACAATACCGAGGGTGCAGTCTCTCCCACTTTGCAGATGGAATTTCAGGAAGGCTGACTGGGAGGAATTCAGTTCCTATATCGAGCAGGTCTGCCCTGCCATTCCTCCCAAGTCCAAGAATATAACCAGATTTAGTAGGCTACTGGTTAAGAGCGCTCAACGCTCTATTCCACGGGGCAAACGGAAATTCTACACCCCTTGCTGGACAGCGGAGTCGGAAGAGCTGTACCGAGAGTACCAGCAGACCCAGTCCCAGGACACAGCCGATAGACTACTCCAGTCTCTGGCAGAGGGAAGGAAGCAACGGTGGCAGGAGACCGTGGAAAGTCTCGACTTTACACACTCCAGCCGCCACGCTTGGCGTTTGATAAAGAAATTGGACCCAGATCGGAATTTCGCGAAGGCTGCACCGGAATGCGAGGCAGACACAATTGCCAAGAATATTAAGAACCGTAGCAAGCGGGTCCCTAATCAGGCTTTTGAGCGCGGTGTCCGCAAGGCGTACCGTACGATTTTGGACTCGCTACCTGCGGAGGAGTCGGACTGGACGGCCCCGTTCAGTCCCCGAGAAGTGGGTGCAGCCATTAGCGAAGTGAAGAACGGCAAAGCAGCTGGGATAGATGGTGTATATCCCGATATGGTGACGCATCTGGGCCCCAGGGCACGGGCCTGGCTAGCAGAGGCAATGTCTGACATCCTTGCAAACGGAAAGCTTCCACAAGTGTGGAAGCATGCGAAGATAGTTGCCATCCTGAAGCCAGGGAAGCCGGCGAAGGAGGCAGACAGTTACAGACCCATATCGCTGCTGAGCTGTCTTTACAAACTGTTGGAGCGTGTTCTATTAAACCGATGGGGGCCGGTCCTAGACGCTGCCCTGCCACCTGAGCAGGCAGGCTTCAGGGAAGGGAGGTGCACCACGGAGCAGGTCATTGCCCTTACAGAGCATATTGAGCACGGGTTCGAGAGAAAACAGCAAACAGGTGCTGTGTTTATAGACCTATCAGCGGCGTACGATACGGTCTGGTGCGATGGGTTAATGCTCAAACTTGCAAAAATCATAAGGTGCAAAAAGACCTTGAAGTTGTTCTCTTCGATCTTAGGGGAAAGGCAATTCCACGTCGCGCTTGGAGACGCCACGAGCAAAGTTAGGAAATTGAAGAATGGGGTCCCTCAGGGGTCGGTACTTGCGCCAATGTTGTTTAACGTTTACATTAGCGATATGCCGAACACTTCCTCCCTGAGGCTGGGATACGCAGACGACTGGGCACTCGTTACTCAGAGTAAAGTGTGGACCCGTCTCGAGAGCGTACTCAGCGAGGACGTCACCAGACTCAAATCCTACTTTGACAAGTGGTACCTGAAGATGAACACTTCAAAAACCGTGGCCACTGCATTTCACTTATGCAGTGGTTGGCACACCCGTAAACTGAATGTCCTAGTCGGGGACCAGCCACTCCCATATGAGCCGCGTCCAAAATACCTAGGGGTGACGCTGGATCGCAGCCTTACCTATCGGGTTCATCTCGAAGGGGTTGCCCGGAAGATAGAGAAGCGGAATAGTCTTCTGAGGAAGCTGGCGGGATCGACTTGGGGCGCTAGCCAAGCGCTCCTGAGAACATCCGCCCTGGCACTATGCTATTCCACCGCGGAGTATTGCGCTCCAGTGTGGGGTAGAAGCAGAAACGTTGAGAAGGTGGATGTAAAACTTCGCAAGTCGATGCACATAGTGTCGGGAACGCTAGCAACAACCCCTAGAGAATGGGGCCCGGTGATGGCAGCGATCCAGCCCCCCGATGTCCGGAGGGAGACCATTACGGGAAACTGGCTGAGTAAGATCAAAGAGAGAGGGAATGGGGATACCCCTCTCATGCGCATAATGAACGGTGCCCCCGTTTCGAGCCGAAATAAGTCCCGGCAACCCTTGTACGCAGAATCCCTGACTACGGACAGAGCTGCACATACGAGATGGAAGTCGGTTTGGACGAATTCAATCCCTCGCGGGGGCGGGGACCTACACTCCTCTAAGCTTGGTGAGAAGTTGCCAGGCTTTGATACCAGTAAGAGGAGACACTGGGTAGCTGCGAATCGGCTTCGGTCGAGGAGCTGCCTAACGGCCGGTGCGTTACATCAGTGGGGTCTAACTTCCTGTCCTTTATGTCCACGCTGTGGGCAAGAACCCGAAACGGCAGAGCATCTAGTCGAAAGGTGTGTTGTGACGATGCTACCGGGCGGGTTCGCGACGGTGCACGAATGCGGACCGGACTTTGCTGATTGGGTCGATCGTCATAACATAATAGTGTGAACCATAAGAAGCTGCTGCTGCCCCACGTCATCTCCACAGTTTTAAGGTCTTTCTCGACAGTTTCTTTCCATGTCGTCTTTGATCGTCCTCGTTTTCCTCCGTTGTTTTCCTTCTTCCATTCCTCAAATGCTTTTTTGGGGAAGCGTTTATCTTTCATGCGGAGGACGTGTCCTAGCCAGATGAGACGGCGTTGTTGGTTGGTGATCGTAACCTCTTGCATTTCAGTTCTTTTTAGAGTTTCAGGATTTGTTACGAGGTCTAAGTAGCTGACATTGATTGAGCATTTTTCATAGCACCGCTATTGGAATGCGTTGAGATTTTTTGTATACATTAATTTGCCATGTTTCGCTCCCGTATAAAAGATTGTTGCTTTAAATATGTTGATTTTGGTTTTTAGTTGGACAGTCTTTGATTTCATTATTTTGCGTAATTTTCCAAATGCTGCACTTGCTTTTCCTCCTATTCTGGTTGTTATTGCAATACTTATGCCATCATCACCTCTAGTTTTACTTCCTATATATTATGTAAAATCTCTAGTGTGGCATTCTCTCCCGAAACAATTATTTCTGGCACCATCCCAGTAAAATCGGTCAAAAATCGTTTATAATATCTCAGAGTTGTCTCGTATTAATGAGATCATTTTTACCCAGTCATGAGACAAGATGAACGGGTTTGTCATGCTCATTGCGCATCACAATGCTTCATTACAATACGGAATAATGAATCCATTTCATGCAGTACAAGTCGTCTTTTTGTACTAATACTCCAGGTATTTATTCGCAACACAGACAATTGGGGCAAACATTTTGTAAAGTAACCTACTCAAGGTCTCGATACCAGAATTAGAGTGTCCAATGATCATTTTACCCATCCGCATTTGAAACGCTTTACATATCTTGACTTATATGACAAAATGGGACACGGTAAAGCGTCGGTCAAGCAACGGCAATCAAGTATTAATATCAAGTTACGACAGCAGTCACTTGTTAAGACAGCTTGAATAGCGGCAACCGTTTTTGTGTGCACTTTGAGTCTTATATTCCTGTAATTTTTAATTCAGAAAAGTGAGTGGAGCAGGCACTTATGTTGGTAACAACAAGATATGAAGTGAGTAGAAAAGTGCCAGAAGACAATAGAGAATAAAATTTTTTTTTTCGCGGCGGTGGTGGGGTTTGAACCTGCGACCTTATTGGTACGACAACTCCGCCTGGCAGGTGAGAGCGTGGCTCTACCGTGTGAGCTATCCACGAACACAAAAATATTCGTTTCAAACCCAAAGTCATTTCTAGATCCCTCTCTCACCCACTTCTTGAGATCGCCGATTCGTTCACCACCATCGCGAAGTAATTTTGACCAGCAGTTAAGCTTAACAGCCAATATTCTCATCACAAACATATAACATAGAAACGATTGAGACATTGAGTATGCTCCGGTGTATGGGGTGAATTTTTAATTCAGAAAAGTGAGTGGAGCAGGCACTTATGTTGGTAACAACAAGATATGAAGTGAGTAGAAAAGTGCCAGAAGACAATAGAGAATAAAAAAATTTTTCGCGGCGGTGGTGGGGTTTGAACCTGCGACCTTATTGGTACGACAACTCCGCCTGGCAGGTGAGAGCGTGGCTCTACCGTGTGAGCTATCCACGAACACAAAAATATTCGTTTCAAACCCAAAGTCATTTCTAGATCCCTCTCTCACCCACTTCTTGAGATCGCCGATTCGTTCACCACCATCGCGAAGTAATTTTGACCAGCAGTTAAGCTTAACAGCCAATATTCTCATCACAAACATATAACATAGAAACGATTGAGACATTGAGTATGCTCCGGTGTATGGGGTGAATTTTTAATTCAGAAAAGTGAGTGGAGCAGGCACTTATGTTGGTAACAACAAGATATGAAGTGAGTAGAAAAGTGCCAGAAGACAATAGAGAATAAAAATTTTTTTATTCTCTATTGTCTTCTGGCACTTTTCTACTCACTTCATATCTTGTTGTTACCAACATAAGTGCCTGCTCCACTCACTTTTCTGAATTAAAAATTCACCCCATACACCGGAGCATACTCAATGTCTCAATCGTTTCTATGTTATATGTTTGTGATGAGAATATTGGCTGTTAAGCTTAACTGCTGGTCAAAATTACTTCGCGATGGTGGTGAACAAATCGGCGATCTCAAGAAGTGGGTGAGAGAGGGATCTAGAAATGACTTTGGGTTTGAAACGAATATTTTTGTGTTCGTGGATAGCTCACACGGTAGAGCCACGCTCTCACCTGCCAGGCGGAGTTGTCGTACCAATAAGGTCGCAGGTTCAAACCCCACCACCGCCGCGAAAATTTTTTTTATTCTCTATTGTCTTCTGGCACTTTTCTACTCACTTCATATCTTGTTGTTACCAACATAAGTGCCTGCTCCACTCACTTTTCTGAATTAAAAATTCACCCCATACACCGGAGCATACTCAATGTCTCAATCGTTTCTATGTTATATGTTTGTGATGAGAATATTGGCTGTTAAGCTTAACTGCTGGTCAAAATTACTTCGCGATGGTGGTGAACGAATCGGCGATCTCAAGAAGTGGGTGAGAGAGGGATCTAGAAATGACTTTGGGTTTGAAACGAATATTTTTGTGTTCGTGGATAGCTCACACGGTAGAGCCACGCTCTCACCTGCCAGGCGGAGTTGTCGTACCAATAAGGTCGCAGGTTCAAACCCCACCACCGCCGCGAAAAAATTTTTTATTCTCTATTGTCTTCTGGCACTTTTCTACTCACTTCATATCTTGTTGTTACCAACATAAGTGCCTGCTCCACTCACTTTTCTGAATTAAAAATTCACCCCATACACCGGAGCATACTCAATGTCTCAATCGTTTCTATGTTATATGTTTGTGATGAGAATATTGGCTGTTAAGCTTAACTGCTGGTCAAAATTACTTCGCGATGGTGGTGAACGAATCGGCGATCTCAAGAAGTGGGTGAGAGAGGGATCTAGAAATGACTTTGGGTTTGAAACGAATATTTTTGTGTTCGTGGATAGCTCACACGGTAGAGCCACGCTCTCACCTGCCAGGCGGAGTTGTCGTACCAATAAGGTCGCAGGTTCAAACCCCACCACCGCCGCGAAAAATTTTTTTATTCTCTATTGTCTTCTGGCACTTTTCTACTCACTTCATATCTTGTTGTTACCAACATAAGTGCCTGCTCCACTCACTTTTCTGAATTAAAAATTCACCCCATACACCGGAGCATACTCAATGTCTCAATCGTTTCTATGTTATATGTTTGTGATGAGAATATTGGCTGTTAAGCTTAACTGCTGGTCAAAATTACTTCGCGATGGTGGTGAACGAATCGGCGATCTCAAGAAGTGGGTGAGAGAGGGATCTAGAAATGACTTTGGGTTTGAAACGAATATTTTTGTGTTCGTGGATAGCTCACACGGTAGAGCCACGCTCTCACCTGCCAGGCGGAGTTGTCGTACCAATAAGGTCGCAGGTTCAAACCCCACCACCGCCGCGAAAAAAAATTTTTATTCTCTATTGTCTTCTGGCACTTTTCTACTCACTTCATATCTTGTTGTTACCAACATAAGTGCCTGCTCCACTCACTTTTCTGAATTAAAAATTCACCCCATACACCGGAGCATACTCAATGTCTCAATCGTTTCTATGTTATATGTTTGTGATGAGAATATTGGCTGTTAAGCTTAACTGCTGGTCAAAATTACTTCGCGATGGTGGTGAACGAATCGGCGATCTCAAGAAGTGGGTGAGAGAGGGATCTAGAAATGACTTTGGGTTTGAAACGAATATTTTTGTGTTCGTGGATAGCTCACACGGTAGAGCCACGCTCTCACCTGCCAGGCGGAGTTGTCGTACCAATAAGGTCGCAGGTTCAAACCCCACCACCGCCGCGAAAAAATTTTTTATTCTCTATTGTCTTCTGGCACTTTTCTACTCACTTCATATCTTGATATTCCTGTAATGATGCTCAAGTGGAGGTGGTGGTGGCAAGGATGATGATGATGATGATGATGATGATGATGATGATGATGATGATGATGACGCCGATACCGACTGCAATGACGACAACGACGACGACGAAGACGATGATGATAATGATGATGATGATGATGATGATAATGACTGTCATTTTGATCCTCAGACATGAACGGACAATCGATTGGTCTGGACTCCAGCATCCCACAACAACATCAATACTTTGGTTGTCAAATACGGTACGGTCTGGTTACCTTCACTCGTCATTGAAAATACGTAAGTTTTGGTAGTAGTAATATTATTATTATTATTATTATTATTATTATTATTATTATCATTATTATTATTATTATTATTATTATTATTATTATTATTATTAGTAGTAGTAGTAGTAGTAGTAGTAGTAGTAGTAGTAGTAGTAGTAGTAGTAGTAGTAGTAGTAGTAGTAGTAGTAGTAGTAGTAGTAGTAGTAGTAGTAGTAGTAGTAGTAGTAGTAGTAGCAGAAGCAAAAGCAACAGTAATAGTGGTAGTAGTACAGTGGCGGTTCTAGCCTATTTACAGTGGTTGGGCAAAGAGGATTCGGTCATATATATATATATATATATATATATATATATATATATGATATATATTTTTTATTTTTTATTTTTTTTTTAATAAAATTTTTTTTTGATTTTTTTTTTCGCCTTTAAACAAAAAATATTTCAACCACCAATAATCACATTCACAATGAAATGACAATACCAGTAGATTTTAATTCTTCCAAACGTAATCAAAAATGAATCACGAAAGAGAATACAACTAAAAAATAAAGCGACGAGACATAATGCGACAACACCTTGACAATACAAGTCCATTTCCTTCACTCGAAAATTAAAGAGATGCTTTAATCCCTCAACGGCGATATTAATATTGCTTTTACATATTTCTGGTTTTCAGTAGTACGTAGTAACCTTAAAGTTTTCATGGAGAAGCAACAACAGCGATATGACTCGAGTTTCATTCAGAGCTCAAATTGCATAATTTTTACTGCTGTCTTGGTGGTCAGAATGATTGTGCCGGTGGTGGTAGTGGTTGGAATAGTGGTAGCGGTGGTGGTGGTGGTGGAGGAGGAGGAGGAAGACGAGGCGGTGAGGGGTAATTATGGTAGTGGTTTTGGTGGTGCTGTTGGTTAGAATGATAGTTGTGGAGACGATGACGGAAATTGTATGGTGATGTTGATATTGTTTTTATTTCTATTGTTGTACTTGTTGTTAATATTGTTGTTGTTGTTGTTAATGATGATGATGATGATGATGATGATGATGATGATGATGATGATGATTATGATGACAACGACGATGTCGTCGACAATGATGGTTACCATACGATATTACAAAATTTATTCAATCTTAGGCTTTCGCCAATTAATCATACAATTTGATGACCACATACATGAAAGTGGAAAATAATGGCAAATGGGACCAAACAATAAACTGATACCATTAATAACCACCAAAAAAAAAATACAACAATAGTAATACCACCAATACGTACAATAATAATAACAATGATAATAATAATAATAATAATAATAATAATAATAATAATAATAATAATAATAATAATAATAACAATAATAATAATAATAATAATAATAATAATAATAATAATAATAATATTAATAATAATAATAATAATAATAATAATAATAATAATAATAATAATAATAATAATAATAATAATAATATTACCATCATCATTACTACTACCACCACCGCTACCACTATACCACCATCACCATCATTATTACGTTTCCAATTATTTTTTCTCGTTTTTTAAAATTTGATATCTATCAAAACAGACGAAAATTCCGGTGATTTTTTTAAAGGGTAGTTAAAATATCTACGATTTTATTAGCCCTGAAAACTACGATTTTTATTTTCCTATCTAAAGTAGGCAGGTCTGCTATGACAAGTATCAGTATCAGTTCCATAGTCAAAATAAGACAAACAAAAACAACGTTTATTTAATATTAGGCTTTCGCCAATACTTCATACAATATAATTAAGACAAAATAATGTTACCAATCTCTCCTCATGTATTCGTTTGACTATCGTCACAATAATTACCGTGTTATCTTTGCTCCTTACCCAACCAATCCCTTGCTTCCCGCCTCTTCATCGCGAACCATCTTATGTATGTATTAGCTTCAGGACGGGCAAGTACGGAATCTGCCCACCCTTCCGTATTTCCTCTATAACTTAGAATTCAACTATCTCCTTACTCAGAAGAGTATTTCTCGTATACTAATTCAATTGTTGAGAAAACCAAAATGGTGGTTGTATTTTATATATTTATTTAGTCGTGACTTTTGAATAAAAGTGTTTTGTTTTATTAGAGGGAATACAATAGAAAATTACATTGTTTTGCAAAAATATTTAGTCTGGCAATAAAAATACAGCGGTAATTACTTTAAGAATAATAATAAAAAAAAGAATTAACAAATTAATTTGTTAAAAAACAAAACAAAAAACAACAACAAAAAACAACAACAACAACAACAAACAAATAAGAAAACAATTTAAATAAATGAGTTTTGAGAAACACTAAAGAAAACGAGGGGAAAAAAAAGAAATAATTTAAATGGATAAACAAATATATTAAAACAACACAAACTAATACTAAATTGATATAATATTAGTAAATTAATAAATTTAATTCAATACTGGAACCTTCCCAGCACAAGTAAGGCAATAAATAAGAAAAAGTTCGTTTGCCAAAATCTCTATTTAGTGTACACTGGTTAATAAGGTGGGCTCATTTGAATTAGCCCGACCTAGTACTAGAGAGGCCAGACAGCAAAATCACCGTCAGGCGACGTGACGATGAGATGACGATGTGGGCGGAGTGGAGTGGAGTGGTTGGGGGGGGGGGGGTGATAAAAAGAATAGGAGCGTATCCTGGTTTATGTATTACGGGATGCATGGTGATTCGCAATCTATCAAAAATACACACAAATTGATTTCAGTACAAAGTATCAATTTTAAGTAGTAACTTTTGAAATTATCTAATTTAAATTTGATTATTTCGGACCTGGTAATACAGCATATAACTTGAAAAAACAGGCTGGTATTTGCCCACCCTGCCCATTATTACCAGCCGTCCCTGTAGTAGTAGCTCATTACTTTCAGTATGATCCCATGACACGTTTATTGAAATAATCCTCTAAGATTCTCTCTATCCCACACTCTTTTAGCATTGACGATGCAGGGCTGTTTGGTAGCGATGAAACTGCTCCAGTTCGAGTGGATTCCAGTGGCTTGGTGACGTGGATTTCACCAGCCTATGCACGCGTTTCGTGTAACATGGAAGTCACGTACTTTCCTTTCGACCAGCAGACCTGTAAAATATCCGTGTATGGGTGGGCCCAAGATATCACAGTGAGTAATCATTTTGAAAAATTCTCATGGTTTGATTTATAATATATAGATTCATCATGAAACTACATATTATGTAACTACAATTTGTATTGCACTTGTTGCTTCTGCTGCTACTTACTTCTATCAAACCCCCACCACCACTACTTCTACCAAGACATCTGCTGCTGTTTCTACAACCATCAACATCACCACCAATACCACCACTACTGCCACTACAACAACAGCCACTGCTAGTGCTTCTACCACTATTACAACAACAACAACAAAACTATTACTACCACTACTTTTACTACTACTACTACTACTACTACTACTACTACTACTACTACTACTACTACTACTACTACTACTACTACTACTACTACTACTACTACTACTATTACTACTACTATTACTACTACTATTACTACTACTATTACTACTACTACTACTACTACTACTACTACTACTACTACTACTACTTCTACTACAGCTAATGCAGTGCTTTTTAAGTTCTAGATATATAGCCACCATAATAATAGCGGCAAGCAAAATTTATTTCAATCACATTTTGCGCCTTTGTGTCACTTAGTATGATCCTTGGATGCCCAAATTACTCATTACCATACGGCCATGAAGCCGGAGTTTATCCACGTTTCAATAGGGTTAAACGGACATTAGCGGCTATGTAGTCCTGGGTTCCAGCCTCGCTCGGCGCATAGTTGAGTCCTTGGAAAAGGCTCTTTACTCACATTCTCTTACCGTACTCAGGTGTAAAATGAGTACCTGGTCGTTAACAGCGTTGTCTCTGTCAGAAAAATTTGTAATATCGCCTAACAAGCGTTATGTCTCGTTCTACATGTTACGTGTTGCTGTTGTCAGGGACCCCCTGTACAGTGCTTTGAGCACATTTAGTGGATATTGCGCGAGATAAAAGATATAGTTTTTATTTTAATAGGACGCTAGTAAATGATAAAGTACTTCTATTTCTAACAATTCCAGTTGTCAGATCACTGGTAGTTGGTAGATGGACAGGGGATCAGAGAACATCTCTACTACACCATGAATCAAACCTGTCGATTTGCCTGTAAAGCGGGAGCTCTACCGACTGAACTATAGGGATCCTGCCTTGCCATATACTTGCGACATATAGATTTACATCAATTGGATTCAGTAGCCTGGCAACGGCGGCTATCTTGGTTCTAAACAAAGAAAATCATTACTTTTTATTTTTCAAGCTGGCTAGAACTTTTCATATGTCTTGTGACCAGAATGTGTAAAAGTCAAAACATGATGAAGTTTATGTTTTTTTTTTCTCCTCTGGATACGCTTTTATGCTCGCCGGAGAAATATTTCATACGGCGTCCGCCATTGTTCCGATAATTTAGAGCCAGTGTTGCTAAGTTACCATGCGTCATTATGAAGGAAGTGACGTTACGACTATTGAATCCTATTTCATGTATCTCTTTCAGGAAATGGACCTGAAAACTTTTGCAGCCCCTTGGTACCTTGCCGAGTACCAAGAGAATGGCGAGTGGTCTCTAGATGACACCTCGGTCAGCCAGCATTTGGCATCAGATGGCGCCAACACTTTCAAGAGCCTCTACTTCAAGTAGGAAGGCAGCCGAATAGCTCAATAACTGCCGCTGTGGCTGATGTATCATATATATCATCACCATCATCATCATCATCATCATCATCATCATCATCATCATCATCATCATCATCATCATCATCATCATTATTCTCTACCATAACGGTACTATCAACTTAATTTGTAAATGATCACTGCCAATGGTCAGATTGTTGACAATGATCGTTGAGCTCTGGGCCCTGCTTTTCCCCCTGGGTTATGCACTTCGCACAAATGATCCTATTCGATTTAGATGAATACAAGGTTTTTACAAAATATTCATTAAATTGAGTAAATCCTTTTCTTTTCCTTTTTAAAAATCAAGATTCAATATCCAATATTGGTCGGAATTACTGATTTTGATCGGATCTGGAGTTATTTGAAACTTTATAGATAAATACATTAATTGATTAACTCACTCAACCCTAACACCGACTATATCCGACCGATACTTTTACCCCATGTCTATTTATTACATTTTTTCTGAGACAAATTATAGGCGTGGTATCAAAGCTAATGTTTTGAACTTTTACATATTAATGGTAGTTGAATAAAACTATCTATGTACAAGCTCATTCTTAATACATTTTTCCAATATTGAAAAGTAGCAAAAATCTCTAGGATTGAGTGCGTTAATTAATGAATTAGTTATACATGCCACATAAATTGAGGCATAGTATCTAGTTATTCACGACACCGCAATGATAATTAGTTTAAATTCCCACAAATATAAAAATAACCAGACTTCTTGGGGTGATCTCGAATTTGGATTTGAACTATAACCAGTTAACTGTCGTACTCTAGAAAAACGGGTATACTTTAAAATTTGGCCAGAAAACTCGTCCTTCAAATATTGATCGATTTAAATGGCCATCATGGCACAAGACCGAAGGGCTAGAGCTCAGGTGGTCGCTGGTTTGGATAAGTAAGTAAGTAAGTAAATGGCCATAATCTTGGTAAAGAATCTCAAACCTGGGACTTCGCCCCAGGTTTGAGAGTCTTTACCAAGATAGGGAGTCATTTTAATCAATCCATATTTGAAGGACGAGTTTTCTCGGCAAATTTCAATACGATTTTTCTACAGAATCCGGGAGATAACTGATTAATTGCTAGAAAAAAATTGAGTAAAAATAAATGCGCCCATTTTGGAGAATGAGGTGAGGTGGTCTCTGAAACTTATAAAACGTAAAATTCCTATTTCTTATAATTTTAAATGTTAACATAATTGTACTCATCTGTGTCATTCTTTTTTATAATTGAGCATTTTTATTGAGCAATAAACGCAGTCAAGCCACTTTACAAGGGGTCTCCAGCCAACAGTAACACTTAACATGTAGGATGAAACACGACGCCTATTATAATGCGATATTAAAATTTAATTTCCGACAGAGACAACATTAACGACTAGGTACTCATTTTACGCCCGAGTATGGTGAGAGAATGTGAGTAAAGGGCCTTCTCCAAGGACTCAACTATGCGACGCTCAGAGCGAGACTCGAACCTTGGACCTTCAGATCCGAAGGCGAGTGTCATACAAAAAGACCACAGCTGCACAAAACGTTTCAACATAATGCCACATGAATGATATAGATAGCAGTGGCGTAGGGCCTTAAAGGCTATTAAGGCTAAGCCACAGGTCGTCATTGTCTTGAAAGTATGTAAGAATTTAACAATAAAAAGTCACACCTTTAATTTTCTGTTTCACAAACAATGAAATTCATTACCCTTACCGAGCCTCAAAACTTGAACCAATCACACCGCTTTGAATTTACTACAGGTCGAGTCATACTCGTGCCCCTGACCAATCAGTACAGCGTGTGGCTTTAAAGGTTGAGAAGGCTTCCAGCCATATTCCCACGGTACAACCAGGCGATGCATTTCACGTTTGTCGTGTGCTATGACTGTGGGCATCAAGAGGCATCTTGACTTTGAACTGAGTCATTGTGGCTTTCTTACTCGCAGCCACATACAATGACCTAATTAATGGCAATCGTGTTGTACCTGTTACCCATCCCTCTTCGAGGTGTGTCAGGCATGTGATATTGAATTCCACTTGTCCCTTTAACTTGAGTGTGAGACTGTATGTTATGTTTATTGATAATTCGAGTGTTAATCTGATGTATGCAGTGTCTGTTTTTAAAATTTTAATTAATTGCTATTAAGTGTGATGAATCACGTCTATTACCTGTTGACCGGTTCTTTGAATAGGGAAAATAAACTTTTGATTAAAAGTCTCGGTCCCCATCAACCAAACGATTTTGTACTCACTATTAAAGACGGGAAGCAAAATCGGTCATTTGATAAAGATTGGTTTAGTCGTTTTCCTTGGCTTACGGTGAGAATAGAAAAGAAGAGTTTATTTTGTTTTAATTGTATTTTGTTTGGCGATAACAGCAATACAGAATTGTCTTGGACAAGAAGTGGATTTACCTGTTTGAAAAATTTAACACAGAGAGCATTGAACCATCAGAGGTCCAACTTACATTTAAATAGCACCACTAGATTGAAAACCCTTGGTACTGTTCACATAGGTGCACAGATTGACAGTGGCTATCGTTTATCCTTAGCCAGGCATTATGAACAAGTTACAAAGAACATACAAATCGTAGGTAAAATAATTGAGTGCATTAAATGTTTCTCTCTCTCTCTCTCTCTCTCTCTCTCTCTCTCTCTCTCTCTCTCTCTCTCTCTCTCTCTCTCTCATATCCATAACTAAAAGATAATATGCGACAACACATCTCAAATCTAGCCCCATGCTCCTAAATGACCAGGCTACGCCGCTGATAGATAGTATGCGCTTGGCTAAGAAGCTCATAACATTGCCATCCGGAAGTATAACGGACCAACACGCAAAACTGTGTGTATCTTTAAACGTTTATAGTCAGGTTAATACAGTTCAGTGAGCATTACTCATAAACGCGGATGGCAAAAAACAATAACAAAGACCTGAGTGACGTCATCTTCGAACTATCTATATCTATAATTTCTCTTTTTCGATCCAGGGCGACCTTCAGAAGAAAGTGGCAATTTCCGTTCCTGGCTCTCATCGTGCCTGCGATCATGAACTCCGTACTGATGTGTGCTGTGTTCTACTTACCTTTTGAGACTGACAAGCCGGCTTACTCGTTGACCGTCCTGTTGTCCTATTACGTTCTGTTGACCTATGTCTCGGACACGCTGCCAGCCACCTCTACCAACATTTCTATCCTACGTGAGTATGGCATTAAAAGTAAAGGTAATGTTAGAGTGACCAAACACACACGTGCTCATCTGTTAGTGTGTTAAATGCCGTAACATTATTTTTGAAAATATTCATGGTACTTCCTGTGTTATTGTAAATATCGATTGGCCCGTAACACACCAAAATGGTAGACGGGAAGAAATGTGGACACACGTGACACCACAAAATGGTGGCCAGGTAGATCTGTTTTCACACGAAACGCATCAAAACAGAAGCCAGTTAGAATCGCGGACACACGTAACACACCAAAATGGTAGCCCAGTCAAACGTGGGGACATGTATCACACCGAAAAAGGTACCCAGGTAGAATACGCTTCAACAGTCGTAACGTCACCTCCCTCGTAATGACGCATGGTAACTTAGTAACTGGCTCTAAACTATCGGAACAATTGCGGACGCCCTTATAAAATATTTCTCCGACGAGAATTACAGTGTATCCAGAGGGAAATAACATTATAAATCTGATTGTTTTGACTTTTACACATTCTGATTACAAGACATATGAAAAGTTCTAGACAGCATGAAGAATAAAAAGTAACGATTTTTTTGTTTAGAACCACGATGGCCGCCGTTGCTGGGCGATGTGACATCAAATTATTGAATCCAATTGTGGGCGCACGTAACACATCAAAATGGTGGTGGTCTGATAAAATTGTGTACACAGACCAAGACATAAAAAATAAAGTCACTTAACTTTACGAAACTCAGCATAATAAACTGATGATGGGCGCAAGTGTGTTCGATAAGATCAATCAAATAACGTTAACCGGCAATTCAATATTCCGACGATATGCCCTCAGTAAATACATTTTTACACATTTCCTCGTCCGATCGAAGATGAATTTTAGATTTAATTTGAAGTTTGTAGTTCTCCCTGTCTTTGTCCGACGCAGTGGCAACTAACAAGACACAGGTTCCGTCCTGTGTGCCAAATAATATGCCAAAGAATGCCTTTCCGTCATTGGGATATGAAATTGTAAGAATAGCGCATGCCTTGGGGTACGTGCTATATCAATGAAACATTTTAAGATGCAAAATACATACAAAGTATGTGATGATCCAAAATGGTATTAACCCTTTAACGGCGAAATACGTAGAGATTCTTGCAAATCCTACTTAAGTCAGCCCCTTTTTTATTGTTGTAACTCTAGAACTAACACTAGCAGTGATGCGACTCGGGTTTCGTGTTGTTATTGTTCTCTTAGTGAAAACAGAACTCAGATTTTACTCTGTAGATTTTTTAAAAAGGAGTTAAGATTCTCCGAAATTAAGTTTTACTTGGTCAACGGTACACGAATGTTGCTAATTCCGGAATATTGCCTGTTACATTATATTCTTGTGCAATTCCGTTAACAAAACATAAGGGCATTCTAATTCATGTATATCGTTTGTCATGAGCTATGCTTTGTGATAATGAAAGGAATTTTACGCGCCCAGACCTGCATTATAAAGCGGGAAAAGCTGCGCTTCACAAATGTGCATTATTATTATTATTATTATTATTATTATTATTATTATTATTATTATTATTATTATTATTATTATTATTATTATTATTATTATTGTTATTATAATGATAATAATAATAATAATAATAATAATAATAAATAATAATAATAATAATAATAATAATAATAATATTATTATTATTATATTATTATTATTATTATTATTATTATTATTATTATTATTATTATTATTATTATTATTATTATTATTATTATTATTTCGGCTCTCCTGTTAGATTAGAGATGAATTTCATCTGTGGCGAGTTCAACCCAGAAGCTAAATCCATTCCAACTTTTTGATTTTTGACACAGGTTTAGCAATCAATTCTGAATGGATGTTTTGATGGACAAAAACGTCATCATTCAAAATGTTGCAGTAAGAATAAACTGATACAGATATTAGATGGAAAACTTGGGTTTGCCTGATGCAAAAGGAAGGTAACACTCAACAGTCGCATTATCTGTGTTACAAATAGGTCACCTGAACGTGATTTATGATTTCCAATGCGCATGATCTATATTAACTTTCCATGTGCTCGAGGTCATTGGTCACATTGCAAAATATGCTCAAAGTGACCTACATAGTGAAAAGTATTCACAGTGTTTTAAATATCACGATTGGTCATTTTTTTCAGCTTGACACATGGGTATGTGTACAACTTTCATAAACAAAGCTGTGTGTTTACATTTGTTAAGTTATATCCAATCATTGGACAGCAATGTGATTGATGACCTGGTTGGACGAAAACATGAATATAGATCGCTCCTTTTATTGTACAAATATGATACACCCGAGCAGTACGATTTCCGATCGTGTATTAAAATCAAGCGGCAGGGTAGTTACATTACAAGTAACTTAACTAGTAGACAAGGTATTTTACACACTTGATACAACTCGGCTCAGGTAGGAGTGAACATATTGCATGGACAGTGACGATTGTTATAAGAGTTTGGCTACAAAATTAAAGCTCCTCCTATCAAGGGAAGTGTTTGAATTCGATGAAATAGAACTTTAGTTCTTCATACATGCTAAATGAATTAATAAATCTCCTGCATGAATCTTCATATTAATTTACTAATTTTATTTTATATAATAATTATAATATGACAATATAATACAACTATAATTAATTTATTCATTATCTTTTTCACCAGAGGCCTATCTGACTTACGTCATGATCGTCGGCACGGTAACCACTCTCCTGTCTGTGTGGACTGTTGCTATGTACAACCGCGATGAGAGTAAACCAATTCCTCCGTCGGCAGCTTACCTATACCACAATGTTATGACCATTTTCATTTGTAAGAAAGGAAGCTGCAAGAGGGTGTCTTATCTATGCCACAGTTGTGGCTCTCGACGAAAGAAAACAACTCAAGTCCACGATAGAGGTCATCGTTTTGACCCCTCAACCACTCCAGGAACTCGACCTGGAACAAAATCGACGTTTTTAAGCCCAAGGGGAGACGGAAGAAATACGGTTTCTGAAGGAAATGAAATAAAAGCGTTCAATAATCAAAGGGAAACAATCGTGAAAAGTGGTAAACTATCGAAAAACAACGAAGAGTTACCTAACGTTCATGATATGAGTATTACTTCAACAGATGGAGGATATGAAAATGCGAACAATACGATTAAAGAAAAGGAGGCTCTTCCGTGTTCAACAGACAATAACAGTTCAGGAAACGCTTTTAATAAACAATACAATTCAGCCGACAATTTTTGTACCTGTACCAAACATAACAAATCGTTCACAATGTTTAATCAGCAGCCTAGAGAGGGTGGCAAAGACAATAAGATGTGTTACTATTGTGGTAAACGCTTGTCTGTCGAGGAGGCAAACGCTGTTATAGAAGAAGAAGAGGATGACACGGAAAAGGAGTTGACTTGGAAAATGATAGCTGAGAGAATGGACGCCATCTTCTTTCGGGTTGTTAGTCTATCTATAGCTTTATTTACAATTATACTCATCATTGTTCTTTTTGCTACATATTAAAAATATGAGAGATGATTAAACACCGATGTTTTTTTTTCTTAATCTAGCAAAAAATAGGGAGCAGGTTCTGGGGAAAATAAAATATGAAAAAGGGAAGAAAATGAAGTACCAGGTTTGAGAGCTTTTGACTAGATGATGGCACTTTATCCGATCGATATTTGAAGGATGAGTTTTCTGGCCTAAATTTGAAAATTGATTTTTTTTTCAAAGTGTTGCCCTGAAACCGACGTGTCCTTTTTCACAGGCCTGATAACCCAGTTATAGTTTTCACTATCCAAATGAATTTGTTATATTGATGCTATGCATCTATCTAAAAAAACCTCACAGCATCCGCCAGCCGGGTATAACGTACCAGCATACAAAACTATGTGTAACCTTAAACCACCTAGGTCTAGTTAAAGATCGTGTGCCTCAACAGAATTCATTTACGCTACAAAGTCTTTGAAATATTTCGCAAGTCAAAGTGATTCCAAACTGCTAGAACTAGAAGCCGTGAACTTTAAAAAAGTAGTAAACAAAAATGAATATAACAGCTTCAACAAAGAACTAAATACCAAACACGGAACGTTTCGGGTTCAAAATCCTTCTTCAGCCGAAAACAAACAAAAAAAAATAATAAAATATACATAACTAAAAAATCCAGATCGACGACAAAATATTTCGTACGTCCGTCCTCTCTGTTGAAGAAAAATCTTGGAAGGTAAACAATAAGACACGTTCGCTAAGTAGTAACTAAGAGTGTCAAATTGAGCGGAATGTAAAACAACGCATAGAATTTTGTGCATAAAAAAGGGAGAACTACGGGTAGAATAGAAATAGGTGTGAAATGTATCCGTTGAAATACTACTACTACTACTACTACTACTACTACTACTACTACTACTACTACTACTACTACTACTACTACTACTACTACTCCTACTACTACTACTACTACTACTACTACTACTACTACTACTACTACTACTACTACTACTAATATAATAATAATAATAATAATAATAATAATAATCCTTTCTTAAAAAAATATAGCATTGTGGAGAACATTGTGCTTATTTGAGTAAATAAAAAAAATGATACGGCGCACAACTCTACTGAAAGATTTGAAAATTAGAAATGTATTTTTTACAGATAGATAAACAGATAACTTGATTTCCTTTCATAATTTAAAGTCAGTTTGAAAGTTCGTTGAGTCAAACAGATATCATAAAATATGTACCGACGAAACAAAGGTCTCCCAAAATCAACTAATTTTGACACTGTAAAAAGTTGTCAGTTTGCGTCATCTATTTATGAATTTATGACATCAAGTATTATTATTACTCCGTTGTGTTGTTGATTTAGCGGTGATCAGTGTTGTTATGTAGTAGTATATGCTAATTGCGTGTATGTTTGTGTGTGTGTGTGCGTGTGTGTGTTTGTGTGTGTGTGTTGTGTGTGGTGTATACATGTGTGTGTGCGTGTGTGTGTGTTGGCATTTTTCAGCAAATCGTGGCATTCATAGTGATGTTTTTCACTTGATCACATGAAGGTATTCGGATTTACACAAATTGTAAACAAGTTTCACCGATTAACAACGTCTACTAATATTACTGCTGATATTACGGTCGTTTTTATGCCATCGATGTGATAATTATTGCCCTGGGAAATATTTAGTTAAACGTTGTCGACAAACTGTCAGTTGTATCTGTCTCGCTTCTAGTTCTAGCCTGAACAAACTGCTTCAGATTTTCATTTGACCTCACATAAGTTAGGTGAAGGGGAGATATTCCGAAAGCTCCTACATCCCCAGTATTCTTTCAATTTGTATTTTCACCTTTGATATTTTGTCAGGCGTTCATTTATTCAATTTGTCACCATATAGATTTGTGAGGATTTTTTTTCTATTAGGGTTAGTCATAAGTCTTAGTAAAGGTGCTAGGGGGGGGGGGGGGAGACATTCCGAAAGATCCTACATCCCCAGTATTCTTTCAATTTGTAAAGATCAAAGATCTTTTGTCAGGCGTTTATTTATTCAATTTGTCATCATATAGAAGCATTTTAAAAACTCTAGAACAAACCTTGATAGATTTGTGAAAGTTAAAAATTTCCTAATTTGACCATTGTTTTGATTCTCGGCCGCCATTTTAATTTGTGAAGTATTGAAAGGTAGTGCAAAGCAGTCCGAGGGTTTTTTCTATTAGGGTTAGTCATAATGGTAGAGTGTTTATTTTCCTATTAGGGTAAGTTAAAGGTGCTCTAGGTTTTATTTTTTCTTGGGGTCAGTTATGGGAATATTATTTAAGTTGTTTCCCTTTGTAGGAGCTTTCAGAAGGCCTTCCAAGTCAAGCGTGGTAAAGACTTGTGACTTATTGATATTGATATCTACTGACTGATAAACTAAAATCATGCCGAATAAAGCATGACAGCAACAAGCACATCGATTAAAGTGTGCATCTCATCGTAATCAAGATAATCAAGAAAATGATTCAGGCAATATCGAATGAAAATAGTTATTTCCCCGCGAAATTGCTGGCTTTTTACTAGTAATAAAAAATAATAATAATAACATATCTTTATTGGCCATAGATATGGCAATTTGTCATTTAGTTACACTTGTTTTAACGTTATGATACTTAACATTGAATATATTTACCTACATTAATATTTCATCTCTCTCATCTCTCTCTCTTCTCTCTCTTCTCTCTCTCTCTCTCTCTCTCTCTCTCTCTCTCTCTCTCTCTCTCTCTCTTTTATTTTTTTTTTCACGCGTGCGATATACACAACATAAACAGATTCATTTCGTTTTCAATTTGCTACAATTGTAGCAGTTCGACACCAAATATTATCATCATTATCAATTGGTCAATTAATTTAACATTACATAAATTAACCAGTCAATCAGTCAACGCATCCGTCTTTGCTTTTGCTGTACCATATGAAATATTCAATATTTTTTTATTGCTGATGGAATGATTGTTGATTTATACAAAAATCTCCTCCCAGATGGTAAAAGGTTAAATTCAAGGAATAAAATATGTTTCTTATTGTTGGTAATTGCGAATGCTTTCCTTTCTATTGCTTTTCAGTGAATCTTTATACTGCATCAAGAGGGTGGTTTATTATTCTTGCTGCCTCTTTGATTGATTTTGAAATTTTTGATTTATCTTTAAGTCGTCACCCGCCAAACCATACGGTGCAGCCAAACGCAATTACACTTTTAAACAATGAGTCATAAACTCCTAGCATAGTTTTCTTCCCGACTTGAATGTTTTCAATTTCCTTACAATGTTTGAGCAACTTTCTTAGATATTATATTGATATGTTGAGAGACATTGAAGGAACTATCAATAGTTATTTCTAAATATTTAAAATATTCAACTATCTCAACATCATCTTTACGGATCGTCACACATTTTAAGTCGTTTTAATATTTTTTTTTACACCACACACTTGTTCTTTCATTATTTCAACATTTAATTCAAGCTGATTTTGTTTATACCAACCAGTGAAGATATTAATTTGTTTGAAATAATTCTTTTCGGTAACTTTATCTTTTAATAAACCAAGAATAGCAGTATCGTCTGCATATTTCACTATAAAACAATTTTCAAAGGATGGTCTTCAGTCGTTTGTCCATAAGATGTACAGGATTGAGGAACTCACCCAGCCTTGGGGACATCCGTCCGACAACATTCTTTTGTTGGAGATATTTTCACCCAATTTTACACACTGTGGTCATGGGTCAGAAACTCTTTGTACTATTTAATAATGTAGTTTAGAATACCCATGTTGCACAACGTTTGAAGCAGAATATGTGTTCATCGCATTAAAAGCTGACGGAAAGTCGACATACAGGATTCTGTCGTAATTCGACGGCGTTTGGTCAAGGTGTTTTCAGATCGAATTTGTGGCGGTCAAAAGTTCGTCATCTACACTGAGATGCTGCTGGTATGCAAAGTGATACGAATCTAGCAATTTCAGGTCATAACATTTTTGTAGGAGCTCACATTTTATTTTTTTCGAAACATCTCATGACAAGTGGTGTAAGCGCCACTGGACGAAAGTCGTTCAATACGGATCGGCAACGCTTTTTTGGAACTGAAAAGACAACCTATGTTTTCCAAAGTACTGGCACTGATTGTTCATCGATTGACCTTTGAAATAGTTTTGTATAAGGTATAGCCAGTTGTTGGTGACAGTTTTTCAAAATAGTTCCGGTAATGTTGTCTGGTCCTGGCGCTTTATGTTCTTTACATAGCCGGAAGAGGGAACTTACAGTTTCTTCTTCAACATCTGGAGTTGTCTCATTTTTGTTTGACAAACCGTTGTGCACAGATGGGAGCCTGTCAAAACGACAGTAAAAATAATTTAATTTGTTGATATCACTTATCGTTTTTCCTTGTGGGAATGGTCGTTCCTTTAAGTCTACTCCTCCCATTTACTTTATCATCTCCTATGCTTTCCTTGCGCAGTCCGATCTCAGTTGTTGCTCCATTTTGTTTGTGTATTCAACCTTTTCTTCTTTTATTGTTTTTATCTCCTTTCCCTTTTCAAATTCTAGTTTAATGGCATCACTCATATAGGCAAATTTCTTTTCATTTAGAATATATTTCAGTAGTTTTGTAACTCATGGCTTATTGTTAGGAAATATCCTAATTTCTTTTTTTCCGCGCACAAGTCTACACTAAATGTGATATAGCATGTCACAGTTTCAATACATTCATCAATACTGTCTCCTTCTGCCATTAATGTCTCCCACTGAGTACAGTCAAAACAGCCGTACAGCCGATTGCCTCTGGAGTCCAGATATGGCGATATACGACAGTTGAGTTATCACTTTTTAATTTAGAGATATGCGTCTGTACTAAGTGAATTGTGTTATGATCAGATGTTGCTATCAGTTGTTTTCATAGCGCTTTGTATGCGTTCTTTATATTGCAATATCACAGGTCAAGTGTGTTGTTTCCTCGTGTTTTGCAGGTGACGGAACTGTTCTAGTCCAACTATGGGCAGTTGACAGTGATTAAAATCACCAACAATAATAAGTGGACTGTCCGGGTGCGTAGCAGTAATGACGATACATGCTCATTTAGTAAATGGTAGACCGGATCTATGCTTTATCAATTTTTGCGCTCGGTGGAATATAATCATTAATAATGATCACAACCCGAAACTCCCGAGGCAAATAGTGTGGACGTAGAGACAAAGAAAGTAGTTCAATATCAGGCGTGTCAAATCCATTAAAGCGGTGAAAATAATAATCCAGAAGTATGGCGAAAGGACAGTGATCCTTTAGAGATGATCCGCGTTTTGAGGCTGTTATATTATTTTTTTTCTTTTTGGGAAATAATTCACGTATGTAATCAATCGTCCCAAAAGGCATCAATTAGAGATTTACAAGATGGTGGAAAATGGCGTAACTCTCTCCTTACCAGCCATTTTCAGAATTAACCCAAAAATTTCCCAATCAACCAATGCAAATATAGATATTTCTTACTCAAACAGAAAAGCAACAAATACATTTTATACATAATATTGATCATCAAAACGAGTCCTACAACAAAGTGTCAAGATTTTATAACTATAACAGAAACGTTTTCTTTAACTCTTTCAGTGCGGCCGGTCTTGAAAGGCAAAAACAATAATGTTATTCCAATCCTACTTTCTACAACAGTACTATAAATTGAAGCAATGGTATAATGTCTTATCAGAACATTCGATTGGCCCTAAGGGGGGGGGGGGGGGTTATTTCATTTTGAGATTTTGCTCCGAATTCGAATGTCGCTTTGTCTTAGCTTGTCATTCTCATGCTGTCTCAATCAGGTGCCAGGCATTTTGTGACGAAAATGCGAATATAGCCTCAGCGCTGAAAGAGTTAAATTAGGTGATGTACAACAGAAATCAGAGCGTGAAAATTGTTGGTTACATCGTAAAGAACGTGACGATTTTCCTATGGGTGGTAAGGAAAGGATTAAATGATAGGATGATCAGAGATATGAGTTTAACGTTCTAGCTCTTTAAAAATGTTTTCTTCATAATAATAATAATAATAATAATAATAATAATAATAATAATAATAATAATAATAATAATAATAATAATAACCAAGCACAAAAAATAATTTTTCACCATATTCAGTCAACATGTGTGGCATGCCCTTTCACGTGTTAATCTGTCTTTAGAGCATCTAGCCTATTCTGCGTTTGTTTAGCATTGATGTGTTCTGTCTTTTAAAGGAATATCATTCGTTGTCCTTCGTGTACTTGTTTCCCTGATGTTACCAATTTTCAATTCCGTCTTCTCTCCCGATATTATGTCCAAAAAATCTCATATTCCTTCTCCTGATTGCATCTAACAACTCTCTTTCTTTTCCGCTGCGATTTAACACTTCTTCTTAATTGCTTACAAACGAAGTTCAGGATATTTTCAACCTGTCTTCACCATATATGATATATACACCTTTCCGAAAAAAAATGCTATTTTGAGGCGAAGGATAACATATTTGCGCTGCCACTGAACTTTACTTTTCAATAAGCTTTATTGAATTAACCAGTAGATTTTTGACCAATTAAAACTTGGAATTTGTGACACACCTTCACACGTGCTCGGACAAACATAGTTGGTTGTTTATAAACAACAGCGTGAATGATGATATCGACCTCTCTCTGATCATTGTTATTGTTTTTATTCCGCTAAATGGATGAGTGGTTATCATACAAATTTTTCGATCCTAATACAAACGTTTAAATTTTCGTATAGTTTTCTGTGTTCGTTCTATTAATCAAGTAGTTCAACAGTGGTTTTTCAAAAAAAAAATTAGACACATACCATCGATAGTAAAACCTGTGTAGTTCGCTGTATTTACCAATCACTGCCATTGTTTACATTATGGCGACTGTCCGAAAGGCGTGGTTATCTAAGTGTCTATTGAAGCTGCTTGTGTCATTCTTCAATGGAATCTGTGATTTGTTATTGTTTGGGTTGTTTTTTTTTCCGCTTTGGTAATTGATAGTTCCTCCATGACCTCTTGGTGCTTTGTCTGTCAAGCTATTGACCACGGATGCTATTTTGTTTTACTACTATCTTATATTATGAGTCTCCAGATATTCAATCAACATACACTGCATAGACATTTGAAAATTATGTCAGTAATCGTAAATTGTATTAAAACTAATCGAATAAACAATTCAATTGTTCTATTTTTGTCTCTGAAATTTAAAATAAAGTATAGATAGAATGCGCTTGGCCAAGGAGTTCACAACACTGCCATCCGGAAGTATAACGGACCAACACACAAACTCTGTGTAACCATGAATGTTTATAGTCAGGTTAATACAGTTTAGTGAGAACAACTCACAAACGCGGATGGCAAAAACAATAACAAAGGCCTTGGTGACGTCATCTTCGAACTATCTATAGATAGAATGCGCTTGGCCAAGGAGTTCACAACATTGCCATCCGGAAGTTTAACGGACCAACACACAAACTCTGTGTAACCATGAACGTTTATAGTCTGGTTAATACAGTTTAGTGAGAACAACTCACAAACGCGGATGGCAAAAACAATAACAAAGGCCTGAGTGGCGTCATCTGCATACTATCTATACGTTGCCCCTAAAATCAACCGATGACCGTGATCCGAAGACCCAGAGCCACCTAAAGTGCTTGCCTATCACCCGGAGTAAACAACCCACATATCCTGAACATTACTCACAAATTTAACGCAGATGATTGAAAAAAAATGCAGTGCTGTCAAGCATAGTGGTGATATTCCTTAATCAATGTGTCAAAATAATGTGAGAAATACTCACTTACTGAACCTGACCGAATTGTGTTTTTGGCACGTACTCGGGGTAGCTCCTATCTTTTGTTAACAGGAAAATAAATAGTCAAGGGGACGGAACGGGGTAATTGGTAGCAAATATTCTGATTGGTTGATGCTTAGCTTAGGGCGAACCATCAAAGAATTTAAATCGTTTCAAAATTATTCATATTTTAATGTGCATATGTAATTCACTGTTTCAAACCGGCAACATTGTCAGAATGAATTAGATCTAGATGAGAATGGTTGAATTTAAAGTAAAAATCATCACAATTGGATTCAATAGTCTGATGTCACGTCCGCCCAGCAACGAGCAGCTTGGTTCTAGACAAAGAAAGTCTGTACTTTTTATTCTTTATGCTGGCTAAAACTTTTGCACATGTCATGTCATGTGATCAGAATGTATAAATGTCAAAACATGATCAGATTTATAATGTTTTTCTCCTCTGGATACACTTTTATGAAGTGTTTATAAGGGCATCCGTCCGCCAAAGTTTAGAACCAGTTACTAAGTTACTGTGCGCCATTACGAGGGAAGTGACGTCACAACTGTTGAAGCCTATTATAATTTCAAAATTTTTGAAGGGTCTTCATATCTTCTGGTCTTCAAGCAATGGGGCCTATGATGATCAATCAGGGTATAGAGAGGATTGGAGAGCGGTAATTACCGATGTATGTCTTACATCCGAGATCACTTGATGTTGATGCTTTATCGACACCATTTCCACACTATAAAATTGTATCCCACTCTTTTGGTACCGGATTCTCTAGAAATGGGAGAGAGAAAGGGATATAGATATATATAGATAGATAGATGGATGGATGGAAAGATAGATGGACAGACAGATGGATGGATATGGTAGATAGATAGATAGCTAGATAGATAGATAGATAGATAGATAGATAGATAGATAGATAGATAGATTGGCAGATAAATAGATAGATAGATAGATAGATAGATAGATAGATAGACGGAGGACGGGAGAGAAAGAGTGATAGAGAGAGAGAGAGAGAGAGAGAGAGAGAGAGAGAGAGAAATAGGGACAGAGAGTGAGAGAAAGAAAGAAAGAGAGAGAGAGAGAGAGAGAGAGAGAGAGAGAGAGAGAGAGAGAGAGACACACACAGAGAGGAGACACACACACACACAGAGAGAGAGAGAGAGAGAGAGAGAGAGAGAGAGAGAGAGAGAGAGAGAGAGAGAGAGAGAGAGAGAGATCGTACGCCTCATCTATGACTGTCCATTTTCATCGATAAAAACCACTACGTAAAGCAGGTACTACTTTAAAACTAAACACCTGGTTCACAAGTACCTGCGTTATCTATAGTTATGCACAAGTAAGAAAAACCTCCATATCTAATCAGGATAAACTCGTGATCATCATAAGCTTTTGATATTATCATTTTGATGAGGTTGTAAAAATAAATTGACTGAGAACGCCGTGCAGCTTGTTTGGATTGAAACGTGCTTTCTCAAAGTATTCATTTTAATACAGATCAGTGAAGGAGATATGAGATGGAGTGATACTAGGTTGCTAGAAGCTGTGGTCTGTAAAAAGTAATAAACAAAAATGAATATAACAGCTTCTAAAATGAACAAAGTACCAAACACGGAACGTTTCGGACTCAAAACCCTTCTTTAGCCAACAACATAAAAACAATAAAGACTATCTGGAATTTAGTAATGTATTTATGTCTTTATATTGTTTTTTTTTGTTGTTGTTGGCTGAAGAAGGGTTTTGAGCCCGAAACGTTCCGTGTTTGGTATTTTGTTATATTTTTTTTTTGAAGCTGTTATTTTCATTTGTGTTTATTACGAGATATAAGACGGCATTATGTCGCGGCGACTTGTATGCTGGAAATTAATTCCAAGGATGTCACTCCGACATAATAACATTTTAACACAGTGGGTCAAAGATTATCCCGATCGAGACACAAGAAACGTAAGGGCTACTTCCGGGTGTGAGTTTCAATGTCAAGTCGTTAAACATAGCATTTGATTATTGACGGTGTGTTTTTAAGTAAAATACACACCATTCTACCTACATATATCAATCTTAGAAATACACAGAACTATAAACTTAGAAGAGTATGATCTGTTCGAGAGAATTTAAAGAAAAGTAATTTACCACCTGATTATAGAAGAAGGAACAAAATTGACGGCACTTAGTTTTTAAAAAAATTGTTTTTAGCCAGTTGTATGAGTAGATGCAGAAATCATCAGACGAATTGCATTGGCCAAGAGTAAATTTTCAAAAATGCATTCCCTAATCACATCCAAATGGTGAAATTTATCAAAAATAAATGTCAATCTATTTTTAGACCAGGGTAAAGTTAATTATTCAAAAATTAATGCGCTTGTGTGAACAAAACAAGAACTATCTGTAACCAGATTTTCAGAATAATATAGACATATATGTTGAATTTAACTACATTAAAATTTTATTTACACATGTTTGTTTTAACTGAAAGTGTATTATCTATAATTTAAACAACAAAGACGGAAGATCTATTTTGGGCGCAACGTTGTCCGGCTTCTACCGTTCCTAATCAGCAGCAATGAACAACCGGAGATCAAATAATTCAAAGGTACGGTTTCATTTTCAGTGTTTGAGTTTGTAATCTGCATCGATTGCTTTAAGAGAAGGTAAATATTTAGTTCAATGTTAACACATAGTAGCTTTCCGGTCTTTAACTTTGGATGTTTCACTCGCATAATTCTAGAATGCTTTGTAGATGTTTTTCATCTAGTCTACGATTCACTTCGCATTGTCAGTCACTATCTTAGACAGCTCCACTCACCGAGATTCTCACTTACAAAGTTGACGTCTCCTTCGCTAATGTCTGCTTCATGTTCAAGCAGTGACTGATTCTGATAATGTTTGAGGAAACACACTTTTCATAATAATAGTTGGATAATATTTTTAAATTGTCGTGTTGTGGGTAACAGCTACAATCTAGAACGTGTGGTGTATCAATTCAATCATAATTTAACTCCCCCCCCCCCCCCCCGCCCAAAAAAAAAAGAAAAGAAAAAAGCAGAACCCCCATTAGTAAGTTGGAATGTCAACAGAAGCAAAAATAAAAAAAAATTTAAAAAATCAATAAGTAAAATAAAAGAAATCCCATCTGTCGTAGTGCGTGGCTTTCACCACTTTCAACTGGCAAAAGTCTAGCCTCGTCGTATTATTCACTCTCGCCTTGTCCTTGCAATATGTTCCGAGTTCGGAACAACCTTTAGGTCTTTTGATACCTGCCGACGTGCACTTATTTGCAGGTCTGTTAATCCAATTCACTATTGGCTCATTGTTGTAATGGCTTTTTTTTAATGACACAAAATTTTCCCCATAACAAAAATATTAAACTAGGCCTAGCATAGCATTCGTATGTCAGACCTGCATATATGTACACCTCGATACCTGCTCATTGCTGGAAAAGTAACAAATAAGGGATCCCTGCTACTGACCTTCAATATCTTCAATATCAAGTTATTTGCAGGAGTTAAGGTGGTAGCCGCTTTGCCACAAAATACTTTATTGTTGTTTTTGTTTTGTTTTGTTTTTTTGCTTAGAGTGTGGGGAAGGAATGGCAGAGTGGGGTGAAGGATGAAAGAATGAGAGGGGCAGGTGGAAAGGGAAAGGGGGGTGGGGAGGGAGATTAAAAAAAACAACAACCAAATTCTCCTACTCAACCGCTTGTCGCATCTTTGATATTTGAAAGGTGTCAAACTATGACACTTAGCATCTTCTAAGCTGTTTCGCCTTATTTGACAAGTGTGAGAAAGATAAAAGGCTTTTATTGTAAGATGCAGGGAGGATGGTCAAAGTTAATTTCTATCTTGGGCCCCTCACTGTGCTATATTTTTTTTTAATAGTGTGTAAATTTCATGAGTGGTTTTAGAAAAATGAATATACCAAAAAAGTATGAATGTTTGTGTGTTTTGAGGAGGGGGGGGGGGGGGGGGGGGGGGGGAAGAGGGGTTGTTGGTTTTTGTTAAAGTTTTATACACATCCCTATCAGTTCAATCAATTTTTGGGGGTAATGATAGAGGGGCCTGATACTGCAGCTTATTACGAATTTACATTGGGTATTAAGAGATATCGAACATAAGAAGGGGGTGTGTATTGGAGGAAAGAATGTAACAAATCTGAGGTATGCAGATGATACGGTTCTACTGGCAGAATCTGAACATGAACTACAAGAATTACTGGATGTTGTAGTCAGGAGTAGTGAAAATATGGGACTGGAACTGAATATAACTAAAACAGAATGTATGACGGTATCTAAAAATAATAACCCACCAGCCTGTGTAATAACAAGCAGAGGACAAACAATACAACAAGTTGAATGTTTCAAATATTTAGGCTTCAATGTAACATCCAATGGAAAATCAGATTGTGAAATAAAGAAAAGAATAGGTATGGCGAAGAATGCATTCAACCAGCTGCATACAATTATGAAAAACAGGAATATTAGCATGAAAACAAAAATCAAGGTCCTGGATTGCTATGTACTGTCTGTGCTGCTATATGGTTGTGAGAGCTGGACCATAAACAAGACCATGGTTAAAAGACTGAGGCAGCGGAAATGTGGTTTTACAGAAGAATGATGAGGGTGTCATGGGTGGAAAGGAAAAGAAATGAAGAAATTTTAGAAATGGCAAACAGAAAAAGATCACTGATAACAAAAATCATCAAACGCCAAATGGAATTTTTAGGACACATTATCCGCCACCCTGGTTTGGAAGTACTCGCCTTGACTGGAAAGATGAATGGAAAAAGAATAAGAGGAAGACAAAGAATAACTTATTTGAAAGGGATAAGAACTTGGACAGATGAAGCTGAGAAAGGTGGCGCTGCTTTAATAGAATTGGCAAGAGATAGATCAGCTTGGCGGAAGATGACCTCCGACGTCTGCTTCAGATATGGCACTACATGAGATGAGACATTGGGTTGATATTAAAAATAAACCTCTCTGATTACTTTAGATTACCTACTTTTGATTTATTTTTAGCCCATTTCTTTCATCACCGCCAGTAATCAAGAGTCTTAATAACAAGAAGCTTGTAGGATTTTGTCATACATATGAAATACTATATATGTGAAATGTGTCTTATTTAGATTTTGCCTAAGGAATGATAAGAAAGCTCTCTCAATTGATATTTTATTTGACTTTAAAGTGAAATCAAGAGGCATTAATTTTTCAGTTTATTCGAATTGGCTACTGTGACCAAAAAGTTAATAAAAGAAAACATGTCTTCAATTAAATCTCTGATAAAATGAGATCTGACACAACGGTTTTACAACCTTGTGGTATCTGAGGTCTGGGTTAATTGTGTTTTCTAATGTTTTTATTGAATATAAGCAAAAATTTAAGACATAGGTCATGTTTATATTATCAAAACACTAAATGGTATTTCACCTTACATTGAAATGTGTGGTCCTTTAGAGTCATAAGGCTCATGGAACTAGAGTTATTCCTGTTTCTGTAACACGAAGCAACAAACTTTAACAAGTGCTTTCTACTCTCTGAATAAGTTTCACATTTACATATATTAGACCCATCTATCTATTGCTATATTAATTTCAAATTTTCATTCAATACCAGAAGTTAAATAAATCCAGTGAAAATAATAATGAAATGTGGTAATTATAGCTCTTGTTCATTGTTAGCTCTATATGAATATCATTCAATGACTGAATGTGAGATGATATTGCTTTCTATGTTTCTAACCAAGAGAAAACGCTGTGGACTGCCATAATTATTCCAACTGAATCAAAAACTTTTTTTTTCAGATTTAAACAACATAATAATCATGAGCCTCTGCATTTCTTGAGATACTGGTGTGCAGTCCTGGAAGCATTGCCCTGCCCACATTCTGGCAATTAACCAATCAATATTCACGAAAATGTATTATTATTATTATTATTATTATTATTATTATTATTATTATTATTATTATTATTATTATTATTATTATTATTATTATTATTATTATTATTATTATTATTATTATTATTTTCATCATCATCATCATGATCATCATGATCATCATTATCATCATCATCATTATTATCATCATCATCATCATGATCATGATGATGATCATCATCAGGTATCATTATTATTATTATATTATTATTATTATTATTATTATTATTATTATTATTATTATTATTATTATTATTATTATTATTATTATCATTATTATTATTATTATTATTATTATTATTATTATTATTATTATTATTATCATTATTATTATTATTATTATTATTATTATTATTATTATATTATTATTATTATTATCATTATTATTATTATTATCATTATTATGATTATTATTATTATTAATAATAATAATATTATTATTATTATTATTATTATTATTATTATTATTATTATTATTATTATTATTATTATTATTATTATTATTATTATTATTGTATTTGTTCTTATTATCATTGAGCCTTACCCTCAAGATTATCAAAAAAGCTTTCAACTTTACTGTATCTTATAGAATTTCTCAATATTAAAAAAAAATATTCTATAGTATTTATACAATCTCTCAGCTGTATTAACCTAACCTATTGATCCATAGTCTAGAATCTTGAGGGTGGAGATTAAGCAGAGAGAACAGAACCTTATTTTGCTTTCAAGCGTTTTCAAATTTTAAAATCTTGCCGTTACTTTTAAAGATTCTATTTAACTTTTTTTCTAATGCTAGTACAAGTTAAAAGCCTTATGATGAAGATCCTTAGATGATCTAAATCTAGACGGCTATCACTCCATGTCATTGGTATTGGCTCCTGTCTCTTTATACAATAGATTCATATTTCCAGTGTGCTTATCATATACTTTTACATAGGAAAGTCAAGAAAATATGCCAAAAACTTGCTTTTTTTGGTTTGGCATATGAAGAAATTTTGCAATAATATATTTTGTTACAGTATATACCCTTTAACTTGCCAACATTTTCTATATTAAATATATTTTATTCTTTTCTTTCTTGTTCACATTTATCAATAGGCAGGATAAGAGTGCTGATAAAACTCTAGTTGTAGCTGATTTGTAATATTAGTATAATTTGATAGATTGGTCTTTTACCATGTAATGTTGCAGTTGCTATTGAAAATATAATAAAATCTACCATTTGTTGTACATATTTCACTAAATGTAATATGTTTTTTGTTTGTTTTTGTTTTTAATATATGAAAAATTACTTTATATAGTAAAACAACTTTTTGATTTTAAAAAATTCATTAAAGAAACCAAATCTAACATGTGTCATGGAGTCTGCACAGGAAGCAGACTGAAGGAGGGAAATGAGAAGAAGAGCAACTGGCAGCTTTTAACATGAATTGAGACTGTTAGGCTCAACGTTTATGTACCGGATATATATCTCAAGAAAAATAGGTATAATTGTAGATACATATAATTCCTTCAGATTATATCAGTTTGATAGTTTGCAACATGTTTCTGGCAATATAAATCAAGTTAACTGCAAATTATCTTGAGTTCAACTTGCATGGTAAGTTGGTATAAAATTTCAAATTAATTGATTCTGAATGCATTTTTCCTTTATTTCATTTGAAAATTATCTGATGCAGCTATAGAGCAGAGAAAATGGGTTCATTAAATTTTTAAACAAATTGATAAAAGAAAGACAAACGTTTCTATTACTTTTTTAAAAGAAGATTTAT
>NC_088368.1:29153352-29155852 GCF_034508935.2 Berghia stephanieae | reverse complement strand
GTTCTGTATCACTGCGTACATAGATACGTTAGTTGTAATAATATCTATTGAAATACCACCTTGAGTGGCGATAAGCCAAATGACACATCTGGAATACAACATTTGCATACAAAGCTGTTTGAGTACAGAATTATTGATACAAATCGTGGATTTATTTTTCTTGTAACCATTGTTTAAAATATATCAATCTTATTATGTATATATTTCCGTCTTTTTATTTTTTAATTTTAAACTAAAGTTAGGAATTTGTTTTTGACCAGTAATCGTAACTTTGTCAGACTTATTAGACCCCTACCCAGATCAAAACAACAACCCCAACCCCCCTGACAACATTACCCCTTGTTCTGAGTTTAAGAACATAGGCAAGTTATTGTTCTTAGGCCGAACTGGGCTTTTATGTTCTGTATCATTCTATTTCACCCAGTTTCAACCCGTTGACATTTTAAATCCCAGTCCGTTGACATTCTAACTTCTCGTCAGGGCAAAAGTGGATACCAAATACTTAATAGTATTAGCTAATGAACGAAGTACTGAAAATATTGAGGACTTGGTATTAGTGTCCTTTATTAATCTTTAATATATTGACATCGTCTATGGAGATAAGTTTAAATGCAAAGTTGTGCTTTCGGCTTTGGAATTAATTTGCGTGTTGTAAAGCCGCCAAATTCCATCCCGTCTATACAATTACCTCGTTGACTGCCAATTTGATAACGCATTGAATTCGCCATGAATTAAATCTATCATTATGTCATACAGCTAGTCTACTCAAGACTGTACAACTTATAACAACATTTTCTGAAGTTAAAGGACAGGTATCGACATCGTTCAAAAATTTTGGCTAAATTCAAGCTATTATTGATGACACTCACTGAATTATCAAGATTATTAAAACTGCTTCTTAAGAGATACAGAAATTTGGTGTTTTTTTTGCGCTGCTTATACTATTATGACTAATATAATATGACGGGTAGCCCTATTCGTCCTTAAGGTCGAATAGCATCAACCGCCATTGCCGTCCGTAAGGACAAATAGTGTTGTTGCACTATTCGTACTTCACACTACAGCTGGGCACTATTCCGTTTCTGTTTGTACTGAGCTAGATTCGATTCTACGTAATTACATGATATATCCGTATCGTCTTAAATTTTTTTGTTAGTGAGTCAAATAATCAGTTGAGTGTATATATATATATATATATATATATATATATATATATATATATATATATATATATATATATTGTGTGTGTGTGTGTGTGTGTGTGTGTGCGTGTATGTATTAGTTTCGTGTGTGTGTGTGTGTTTGTGGGGGGGAAGGGGGGGGGTTGTTTTTTTGTTTTTAGTGTGTGTGTGTTGGGGGGGGGGGGGGGGGGGGGAGAGGGGGGAGGGGGGGGGGGGGTTGTTGTTTTTGTTGTTGTTTTTTTTCTTCTAGGATATGATTTTTTTCCCAGAATGGTGATCGTTTCCTTATTAGGAACTAGTTTCGTGTTCTCCTTTTGGCAAGTATCCCATTCAAATGCCTGCTCGAAAGTTTGTGTTGGTTGGGCACAGAGGAAGATTCGTCGGGTATTCTTTTCTTTTTTCCTTTTCTTTCTTTTTTGGGGAGTGGGGGGTAGGGGGGGGGGGGGGGCTTGATTTTTTAAATTTTTTTCTTCTTCTTCTTTAAAAAAAGGGTTTTTTTGTTGTGTATGTGTGTGTGTGTGGGGGGGGGGGGAGTGTTTTGCCTTAATTACATTTGTTCTATCTATGATAGTGGTTTAACACTCAATAACTATTTGTTTTAAATGACTAGTATTAAAATTGTCAAAAATATTATATTAGTCATAGTAATATAAGCAGCACAAAAACATCTCTTAAGAAGCAGTTTTTAAAAAAATATTATAATCTTGATAATTCAGTGAGGGCCATCAATATTGGCTTGAATTAGGCAACATTTTTCATTTATTTGAACAATGTCGATACATGTCCTTTAACTTCAGAAAATTTTGTTATAAGTTCTACCGTCTTGAGTAGACGAGCTGTATAACAGAATTGTAGATTTAATTCACGGAGAATTCAATGCGTTAGTGGCAGTGAACGAGGTAATGGTATAGACGGTATGGAATTTGGCGGCTTCACAACACGCAAATTAATTCCAAAGCCGAAAGCACAACGTTGCATTTAATCTAATCTACATATACGATGTCAAATTATATTAAAGGACACTAATACCAAGTCCTCAATATTTTCAGTACTTCATTCGTTAGCTAATACTATTAAGTATTTGGTATCCACTTTTGCCCTGACGAGAAGTTAGAATGTCAACGGGCTGGGATTTAAAATGTCTACGGGTTGAAACTGGGTGAAATAGGATGATACAGAACATAAAAGCCCAGTTCGGCCTAAGAACAATAACTTGCCTATGTTCTTAAACTCAGAACAAGGGGTAATGTTGTCAGGGGTGTTGGGGTTGTTGTTTTGATCTGGGTAGGGGTCTAATAAGGCTGATAAAGGTACGATTA
>NC_088368.1:29115852-29148352 GCF_034508935.2 Berghia stephanieae | reverse complement strand
AAAACACTCACTTACTAAGGGAATTTAGTCATTACGATGTTGTAAAATACCTTGCAAAGACAATATTAATTAAATTATTTTCTTCGTTCAATTCTGAAGCCAAAGCACTATCACGGTTCGATTTGCTTTGCTTGTTGGTTATGACATGAATATAAGGAAAAAGGGAGGAGTATGAGTATGAGTAAACACTTGTAAAATATCAAGCAATCGCACAGAAAGTAATGGAAGTGCAAGCTCGAATTAAAGATATCGAAAAATAAGAAGTGGATCCGGTCGGAATTGAACCTGCGTGCCACGAGACGGCATATTTCGCTTGGCCAAGAAGAGAGAACAGCAAGTAGACCATTCGGTCATCCGCTACCAATCTCTACTTGTTACTGGTCACAGTGGCTCAGTTGGTTAGAACGTTGGCTTCGTAACCAGGAGGTCTGGGGTTCGGTTCCCGGCCGCGTCATACTCCTCAAAAGCAGAAAACCCCACATGAACCCAACCACAACCGAGCTATTTCGGTCAAGGACAAGTGCAGAAAGCAGACGTTACAAAAGATAAGGGGATAAAAGTAGAAGAAAGCATACATCTCCTGCAAGAATGCAGGAGGCCCTCCCAACCACCCACCACTTTTAGCTGACTCTTACAGCACAAAGTTTCGGGGTATGAATCACATTTAAAACCAGGCCACCACTACACGACCACAATTCTTAATCCTTTCACAGCTAGATTAGATTTCACGTCAAATATGAGTCGATCCTGTACAGTTTTCATCACAGATTAGTCTAAAGCGCGCTCGAGTCGCATCACATGGACTATTTCTAGGTGAAACTGCATAAGTCAGTCATGTATAGACAAACGTACGTTTGGTTTTGGTTCGGTTCAACTCAAACCTAGCCATGAAAGGGTTAATGGTGACAACTTAAAATGTGGACGTACCACTGCAGCTATAGCAGTAGTAGAGTAAGCTACCCACTTGCTGCTGGGTGGACAGGGGGGAACCGGATAAAAATTCTGGCTGCAAAGGACTCGAACCCGAGACCTTTGGCGTGATTGTCCGATGCTCTACCAACTGAACTAACGGGACCCCCGCTACTAGAGCTATGAAGTACCATAATTCATCAAAAATTAAGTTACAAAATGCTATTTACATTTTATATTTATTTGTGTAAAGTGACAAAAAAAAAAGACATTATTACACAAAAATTATGGTCACACAAAAAGGTTCATCGTTTTATCATAATTCACTAAGATTTCAAAATAAAACAAAAATCCCAGCAATTTCATTACTAGTTCATCATTAATAGTTATTACAGGGCCCGTTCTAATGAACGCGGACTAGCGCTTAGTCCCGGACTATCTCTGACTTTAGTAAATGACTAGAAAAAAAATCGGATTTAATGTGAGCTGACTAAGCTAGTCCCAGACTAAAATCACGTCACCTTCGGACTAAGTTTGGCCAAGATTTAGTCACTTGCTCGAGTCGGACTTGATCGTTTAGTCTCTGACTAGTAACTAAGAAACGGCGTCAACAAAGTCAACAAAGATGGCGGCCAATGTTAGACGACTCGGTTCGCGAGAAAAAAATACATAGAAAAAGAATTATAACGACAAAAGTAATCTGTTGGTATTTGTCAATGCTAATGGAAACGGTTTAAAGGTCACAGATCGTCGAAAGCACACATTTTTGTCCGGGAAACTAATAAATCTGATGAAGTTGAGTGACTCAGTGAGTCTGAGTCTGAGATTTCAGCTTCGCTTGGTTCGAAGTTTAGATTTAGATATTTAGAGAATAACAAACACACAACTAGACCTAGCTTATTTTTTAATATGAAAATTATGTTGTTTAGCTAAACACCCCCTACCCCCTTTTATTTTCTTTATTTTTGGGCCAAGCAAAGCAATGCGAAGTTACTCTCGATCACATGACGTGATTCGTATGACAATGACACTGTCATTGACAGTACTGCCAAAACAACTGTCAACACATGAAAATGGCGGCAGCTGTGCTGTTTCAAATTCGTCAGAGAACACTGATTCAACGGGAGAGGGTGTTTCGGGTCAGACTTAATCCCATCGATTCGTTTAACGACGATGAAATATACGAACATTTCCGTTTTCATCGTGAACACATTTTTATAATTTGTGATCTTGTAAAAGACGACCTTGATCGTCTTCTCTGGAGGAAAGGTTAGTATCTGTATTCATTTTAATTTTAATTCTAATCTCATACTAGACTAATCTTTAAAGAGAAGTTTTCTTATATTCTCATGCACCCAACCCAAAATCGGTGCCAAGACTTCTTCTACTTCTTCTCCTTCATCTTCACACCTCCTTGTCCTTCTTCATCAACATCACCATGTTCATCTTCTTCTCCCACTTCTTCCTCCTCCTCTTCTTCTTCTCAACTGAACTAGTCAAACTAAGTGTTAGTGTTGGTAGATTTCTCTAATCATCACACACAAACCACTATGCCTGTTACTGGTATGACATGGAATGGAAATTTTTTCACCGCTCTCTGGCACTATTGAATTTTGCATTCCCTTAACCAATTTTCGAGCTCTTGTCGGAGGTTATTTTCACTGTAATTGTAATATTTTTGAAAGGGAACATTTTTCATTAGCAAAACCAGTTTAGAATTGAAGAAAAAAAAATTGTACAGTTGGACTGACAAATTGCTGAGGAGAATCAATCTTTAAAATAGGATTTTTCACTCGAGGCGATGGGGCAGCGTGGCTCAGCAGTATGGTCTTTGCTTTGTATCCAAAAGGTAATTAGTTTGATCACCCGTTGAACTGTGCGGCCTTGAGCAATCCATCTCGTCCTAGTTCCATTTGCGGCACTGCACTGCGGCTGATGTCTGGGTTATTCCAGTGTTCCCTTGGAATAGACCCTAAAGACAGACAAATTTCCCCATTGGATGAAAAAAGGGAATGTTATCTTTATATGCATATATGCTGGTCTGACATCCGAATGCAATATGGGCCTCGTTTAACATTGTTGCACTGGACATTATTTTGTGTAATTTTTTGAGATTTTCATTATAACAATGAGCTCATGATGTATTGGGTTATCAGACCTGCAAATTAGTGCACGTTGCCTTAAGGCTTAAGGAAAATTAGTTTATTTCATCCCAGCTTAAATGATGAGATTTACCGTTATAATATTATAATAGATGCGAGAGTAAAATACAAACTATGACACTATTTCAATACGAAGCAGAAATCAGAGCCATTCGAAACATTACAAGAAATACAAACAAAAAAAGAAAAGAAAAATATCGGATCGGAAGGTCCTGGGTTCGAGCCTCGTGCTCGGCGCATAGTTGAGTCCTTGGAAAAGACTCTTTACTCACATTCTCTCACCGTACTCAGGTGTAAAATGAGTACCTGGCCGTTAACAGTGTTGTCTTTGTCCGAAAAATTGTAATATCGCCTGACAGGCGTCATGTCCCGTCCTACATGTTAAATGTTGCTGTTGACCAGGGAACTGTTGTAAAGCGCTTTGAGCACATTTAATGGATATTGCGCTATATAAAGCTCAATTTAATTTAGTATGAATCAAGTAAAAATCCTCTCTTGCGGTTATACCAAGGCTGTTAAAAAATCGTAATATGTTGTTTCAAAACTTGTGTCGTGTTTTTAAAATTTCACTTCAAATACACATTACAAAGATGTTGTCGACGGTCAATTTAAATAAAATATTTCACTGGATAGACTTTAAAAAGTGAAAGTAATACATTCGAGTACAGTTTCCTTGAACTTGAACTCATTCGAATATCCCAAATTTTTTCATTATTATTTTTAGTTGTCATTCCATTCCTTACTGGAACTAATTTCACCTAGCCAATGTAAAAAAGGATTTGATTAATTCAAGGTTTTATTTTAATGCGCCATGTTATTTCGACCACCGAAAATTTACTGTTACATTGACAGTTACGTTTGTGTACAATATGATACACATGCATACACACAGGCACTCACACACTCCATTGTCATTTCGCATAATTGACACCTCTCTTACTTATTCTTATCACTTCGCCATTCATTCTAATTTCAATGCCACATGCCATGATTTGCCACTAGTTGGCTACGTCATTAAATGAATGATGTGATACAGGAACCTTCTCCCCAATAAAGTAAATAATAATTATAAATTTCCCTTTAATAGTCCTCATGCTGAAATTTGTCTTAGGGTTTACTCAACGGGAATACTGGAATAACTCCGGTGTCACCCGCAGCACAGCGCTGCAAATTGAGCTAGGGAGAGGTGGCTTGTTGATGGCCACATGCCATGGTGTATATTCGAACTAGGTATCTTTTGGGTACGAAGCAAAGACCATACTGGTGAGGCACAAGCGTCAAGTACAATGACATTTTTTTTTAAATTATTAAAATTTAGCTTTACATAGCGCAATATCCACTAAATGTGCTCAAAGCGCTTTACAAGGGGACACTGGTCAACAGCAACATTTAACATGTAGGACGAGACAAGCGCCTGTTAGGCGATATTACAATTTTTCGGACAAAGGCACCTCTGCTAACAGCCAGGTACTCATTTTACACATGAGTACAGTGAGAGAATGTGAGTAAAGAGCCTTTTCCAAGGACTCAACTATGTGCCGAGCGCGAGGCTCGAACCCAGGACCTTCCGATCCGAAAGCGAGTGTCATACCACTAGACCACATCTGCACAAAGACATCATGCTGAAAGTAATCGCATCAAATAGTTCTTCCTTCACTCCTTCAGAGCTGCAAGGCTGGTGTAGCGGGAGTTTATCTATGTTTCTTTAGTGTGAAACAGACAATAGTAATTGCTTGCTACCCCTTGGATAGGACACAGGTTTATTGTAAAGAACTTTCCACCAGATCTAACAAATACAGATTACCCGCCCCATCATTCCTGGGTGGTCAGTGGGGTCAAATAAAAATCTCTACTTTGCCCTTAGCATGTAAAGCGAATACCCTAATAATTGAGCTAGAGGGACCAACTTCGCATCAAAGACCTGTTTAAATATCTTTAAATATTTGAAATGAAAAAAAAAAATAATTTAATGAATAGCAGTCCTTCAGAGGCATGAAGCCCAAGGAGCCAGGGTTTATCCCGGTTTCTATGGCATGAAACAGACAATAACAATTTCTTGCTACCCTTTGAATAGGAAGGTAGTCTATCACAAAGTACTTTCATGAGATCTGACAGACTTAGCTACAGAATCACAACCCCTCCGACTATCACTATCCCCCCCCCCCCCCCTTTCTACCACTTACATTACATCAGAAAAAGGGGCAAGTTGGAACAATGCAATGGTTTATTCCTCTGTTCCCCTCTCCTCTGCCTCCATCCATTCTAACCCCACTACTGGCAGTCACTACCACTATTAAATGCTTTTCAAAACTTGTAATAGTAAAGCACCATCCCAGTGATAAGAAAAGACATAATCAGGCTTCACATAAAAGCTCATTACCCAATCAGTTTTCATCAGGCACAGTTACTCAATTACAAACAGAAAACAAAGGAGCATTAAAATTTTCTTTTTTTAAGGTCATCAAAATCCTGAGTTGAGCAACTGCCCTATTGTCATAAGACAATTACATATTGTAAGACCTTTTGTATAAATCATTATACCAGCCGCTTAGCCAAAGCCCAGGATAGTCCCAAGTCACATTTGTGATAAGGGTCTTAAATCGCCATGCCACTGTACAAGTTTGTGACAATAGGCCAAAATAACAATCTGTATTTATTCCAGAGGATTTGTTCTACAAATAACATAAGGAACAATGGAGTGATTGTAGTAAAAAAGGCCTTAAACACTGCATGCATGCGATTTTAAGTAAATTTTAACAAAAACATATCAGCTCCATCAAAAGTACAGATTGAGATAAATACAGGACTAAAACCCCTCTAAATAACAATTAGAAAATCTCAAGAACCATTTTTAAAAAATGGTTTAAGGCAATTCATAAGACAGGTTTTAATTGCGATTTTCTAAGATACTATGAGGCCAATTTTTTCTACACTATGGACAAATGTATTGCAACATGTCTCCATGGATTGCTTTAAACCATTTTTAAAATTGACTCAAAATACATGTGATTGAATTAATATTCAAATTCAAGACATTAGAAACCAATTGGGTCATGGATAGAAACTAAATGATGATGTCATTTGTGAACGCTCCCAGCTGTGATTTTCATACATGAATTAATTTCCTATAAAACTGTCATCTGCATTTTTTGCGACCGCAAATCAGGGCGATCCGCAAATTTCCCTAAATTGGCAAATCGTGGCAAATTTTGGGAAAATTGGCAAATCGTGTGGCAAATTTTGGGAAAAAAAAAGAAGCGAAAACAAAATAACGAAAAAGAAAGTGCGAAACTTGAGAAATGTTGCAGCTTTGCCTGGGCCCAAACCAAGGGAAGCTACTCTCTACGGATAATGATCTCATGCTCGCAGTGTATCTGCATACACTGCAATTCCCAATTTTTGTGATATTCCTCAGCATGAGTTCACGAGGTATATTGAGAGACTGGGGCCGAGTGCTGTGAAAGAGTCTGATACTGGAATTATACATCTGACCCTATTTTGGAAGTCTGTGGCAGATTATGTTCTAGCTCTCGCTGCATTGGCGTTCCGGTATGCCTTCTCAACATGCTCGTCAGCTGATGCTGAGCGAAGTTTTTCTCTTTACAATCTTGTCTTGTCTTCCAGAAGGCGTAGACTCACAGAAAACAACATCAAAGGACTAGTTTTCCTTCACTACAATAAGTTTATGCCTCTTTTTTTTGAGTAGTAAAAGAAAACTAGGCCTTTGATGAGTCTGACTGAAAGTGTACGTTTGTTTGTGTGTGTGTGTGTGTGTGTGTGTGTGTGTGTGTGTGTGTGTGTGATTGTCTAAAAGTTTGGGCGCATAAATCTCTTTACATTGTGTAAATTAATAAATGTAGCCTCCTTAAATGTAATAAATTGTCTTTTATAAATATTTTTTTTCTGTATCGCGTGTTAATTTTTTACTGAAACGCTTAGTTCTCCTCTGCAAATTTTTGGGCAAATTTTGGTCTTTTTGGCAAATTTCTTGGCAAATTTTGGGGGGTTTTTTGGGCAAAATTTAGGTCCCAATTTGGCAAAATATGCAGATGACAGCTATAATATCAAAACATATAAAAAGAGTAATTTAATTATAAGTAGTGTCATAATTAAGATGCCTCATCTTAAATTTCATGTATTCAATTTTTATGGTATTTTGTTCAACAATGGAGTTGGGGTTTTTTTATAATGGAGTATTTCCGACTGCAGCCATTGATCCACTAATGGATTGTCAGTGATCTGTCATCTCCTCTTGGGGCCAGCTTGTCGTAATCTTTGGCTGATGCCATCTGAGGCATTCCACTCCTCTGGTGTATGGGGAAGAGTTTCTGTTGTATCCTCTTGAAAGTGATTTGACAAATCATCTACTACAACTACTGACTCCACCACAGAGCAATCAACAAAACTGATTTCATTAATCTCATTCATATCCATCTGTCTGGCTAGTGTTGAAGCTGTGGAGGAAAAAAAATCTTTAGAACATCTTTTTCACTGCATTGAAACAAAACATGTTTATATCTGTGAATTATGAAACTGGCCACATTATGAAATCAAGTGGTGCTGAAATCAAAAAACGTCATTTCATTTTGAAACTTCTCTGATCCCACATAGTCTTCAGGTCAAAGTCAGAATTTGGAATGATAAAAACTTTTGAACAATGTTATCTCCTTAAGCAACATGAAATGCTGGCCATTTAATTAAGATGATTTTAGAACTACATCCCACTTTTTAAACAAATCCTTATAAACTGTTTGTCAGTGCTTAAAAGTGTTAATATAAATATATTTGAGAAAACAATGGACTCAGCAACAGTATGCATTTTTGTTTTATTTCCTTGTAAATCATCTTTTTGTTTGAGTATTTTTCTCTAAGGGGGAACCAGTATATTTTTTTTACATATGCAATATGTGATAAGTAAGCATTTGAGTGTGTTCCTCTTAATGGGGACCTGTGCTTGTGCCTGGACGACACTTTTAGGTGACTTCAAACTAAGTACACCGATGGCATGCTCTTGGAATCTACATCCATTCCATATAAGAACCATTCCCTTTTTGTTTTACTTATTAGTGCTTTGAATTGTTAATCTAGAATTGCTTGACTATCCATTTACATCCTTTTTACTGGTGCTGAAATGACCTAAATATGTCGCAAGCAATTAAAAACAGAAGAGGATTTATAATTCTAGAACATTTTGCTATCCCATTTTCTTCCTTTTTACTGGCACTGATATGACATTAATGTGTTGCAAGCGCCGTAAAACCATTAAAAACAAACAAATAAAGAATGCTGATTAAACAAAATCACACAACCACACTTATGTTATACTTCGTGGTCCCACTGTCACTTCAATGTCCCCCATTTTGACCAACTTGTTAGCCGTGATAGTCCTTTCAGTACTGTTGTCAATGTTAAATACACTGATAGTGGCTATGTGGTCTTGTGGTATGACACTCGTTTTCGGATCGGAAGGTCCTGGCCCTGAGCCTCGCTCGGCGCATAGTTGAGTCCTTGGAAAAGACTCTTTACTCACATTCTCTCACCGTACTCAGGTGTAAAATGAGTACCTGGCCGTTAACAGTGTTGTCTCTGTCTGAAAAATTGTAATATCGCCTAACAGACGTCATGCCCCGTTCTAAATGTTGCTGTTGGTCAGGGACCCTTTGTAAAGCGCTTTGAGCACGTTTTGTGTTTATTGCTATATACAAAAGCTCATTTTAAATTTTTTTTCTTTAGTCTTTCGGGTGAAATTCTATTAATAATTTAATGACTTTGTAGCAAAAGAATTACGATTACTGATTATGGTGTAATCTCCAAGTTACAGTCAGTTATGTCAATAATATTTCTGGCTGGACTGGGATTCGGAACCAAACTCTCAGTGCCCATTACTGTAAAGAAAATTGTTGATAAATTTGAATTAAATGAAGTATAGAATTCACAAGTTGCACTTCAAGTCCAGATTACCCATTACAAACTTAATGAGGAGGAACACAGTGGTGTTTTTTTTAAAGGTGAATTGTTATGAAATTATAATGATTTTAATTCTATTTATATCAATTTTAATATGATACGATATCAATTGATTTTTAATGTAAAATTTGCATCATATAATTACCGGTCTCTGGCTCTTTTTTTTTTAACCATGAAATGCATCCAAGTGTAATCTTATCTTCTGATCTTGAGACCCATGAATCCCAGAAATAACAAATCTGCTGGGAATTGAACCCATGACACTTTGATTCATATGCAAGCATGATAACTCGCTGTGCCATTGGCTTGCCCTATATAAAACACTAAATGAAACAAAATAAATCTTTACAGGACCCAACTCCAAAGTGGAATTTCAATACAATGTTGCGTGATACCACTTTGACGATTTGTGATAAAAAATACATGGCAATCCCTTATGACACAAAAGCTCTTGCTCCATCACTTATTTCAAATTTGAAATATTCATATAATTTTGTCAGCTACTTCATGATTGATGGTGTAAAGTAAATTTCAAGATTTTAACTACCATTGAATTATTTAATGTGAATAATCTTGTTTTGATACTCGACTTCAGCCTTCATTTATTCTTTTAATGTTTTTAAAATTGATAAAAAATCAAGAGGAAACGTGTCCCAGAGGCAGTTGTTAGATATGCAATAGAGGCGATATACTTTTGAGACTTAACTACCAAAAGAGGATAGTTATGTTAGAGAAAAATGAATCAGTGCATAGGCAATTGTAAGGATGTCAATATTAGACGATCACAAAAGATGCATGCATACATAGTTCAAATTACTTGTTTAAAATATTGTAAGGTACTATCTGTATTCATGTCAGGCAGCCCCAGAGACCAGCGATCACATCGTCCTCCACTGTCCAGTCACTAAACTTGAAGGTGGCTATGAAACCGTCCTCAGGGTGGAGGAAGACTTTAGAAGCTGGGTTGACGAAATAAATTTGGAGGTGTAGCCATATGCTACTACTACTACTACTTTATTCATGGAATGCCTAGATGACAGCCTTTTACATTTGTATACAGAACAATGTATGGAACTATTATAATTGCAGAAATTTACCTTGAATACCATCAACAATGTTACTACACTCGCCAATAATGACGAGTACCGGTACTTGTTCAGTAAAGATTGAAGAGGGTCCTGGTTTCCCCCTCCAGTCTGCTTTACATAATCAACATGACTTTGGACTATTCTTTTCGTGTCCTTGAATTTTTTTTTTTTTAGCTCCATCACCGAACGGTTTTTGAGAATTCCGCACTGATTCTCATTCTGATCTTTTCCCAAACCTGAAAATGAAAAAGGAGAAAAAAATATGTAAATCAACGATTATGTAATGAGATTGTTGAGGACATTCATTTTGCACTGGAATCAGTTCTATTGATTGCTTTTTGTTGCCATAAAATCTTTATTTATTATTATGGTTGTAGCAAACTTTACTTGTATAATTAGTCTGTATCCTTTAAATTATTTGCATAAAAAATGTCATGCTTTTGAGTGTAGATTATTATCAGTCATACCTCTTAAATTGGCATTTTATCATTAAATATTTGTAGGGTCTGACTGGAGAGGGTGAAGATTTATTTCTTGCTTATCAAATGTACTCGGGTAGGTCGCCCTAAATCTGTATGCTTTTCTATACCTCAAATTCCAACAGCTCTAACTGCAATTATTTGACATCTTTTGTTAGTTTTATGTAAATACATATGAGGTATTATCAGTTAACCTTGCTTAAAAACCGAAAATAGATACCAAACCCCCTCACCCCAAATATGTATGCTCATGCCCCAAACCCGTAAACGGCTTGCCCTAAACCAGTACAGCATTAAATTAGTCTCCTAATTTTTCAAAATTTCATAATTTTTTTAATATGATAATGTTGTGGTAGAATTTCATTTATAATTAGTTTTTAAAAATATTTTCTAAAAGACAAAAAAAAAATTGAGCATATATAAAGAGCATTATCCTAGCATTTACGTTTGTTGCGGTTATAACTTTTGACGCATTAGCGATTTTCTGTTATTTTTTGCACTGAAAAAAAAAGAATAAATAAAGACACCGCTTGGGATTTTTTTTAAAAAAGAAAAAAAACAACCTTTTACTTTTAGTTTTAGAAAGAAGTTTATTTTCACTTCCACTTCATTTCGAATTTTTCTGGTTGACTTGTTCTAAATATTCAAGTGAGTTGAAAGCTTAAAACTTTTGTCATTTTTTGTGGCAACTGACACAGATGCTAGATTGTATACTGCTAAACATGCTCAAAGCTCTGTAAGGGGCTCCAAGCCAATAGCAACACCGCAATATCACAACTTTTCCCCGACAGAGTCATTACTTTTAATGGCCAATTACTCAATAAGGAGCCTTTTCCAATGACTCGACTTTGAACCACTCAGGGAGGGACTTGAATCTTGGGCCTACTGGTCCAAATGCAAGTGTCATACTACAAGACAACAAAGCCCCACTTAGTAGGGGCAAAGAGGAAGGGTGAAATTTATTGCCTAACCTCCGCACTACACTACATCTATTTATATTGTTTATTGATAAATTATGGGTGCCATGTCGGCTATTATGATGCTTTAAAATTTTCATTGAACATGCCAACCTGTTTTTTTCATTTTTTTTTTCATTAATTTTCCTTTCTTTTTTTTTAGAAACCCGAGACCGGGTTGCCACCTTGCCTGTTCTTGCCAAGTAGGTAGTAAAAGGGTGGATCAGAGAGCAGAGCAGGGAGATAGGAAGTAGATAAACACGAGGTATACAAATACAAAGCAACATTGTGAGTGACAGGGACCTACAGTAGGCACTTGCAAGAATTTTTCAAATTGTGGCTATGGGTATTAATTTAGCGTAGAAAAATAAAGGGGAGTGAAACATTAACTAGAGTGAAAAAAGTATCGCTCTATCTCAACTGGTTAAAAAGTTATGACCGTTTATGTGGAGGAAAATCTCTATATAGCTTAATAGGAAAAAATGTGACGAAAGCACAGCATCCCAATGCATAATCAAGTATAATTCAGAAACAGCTTCAGATACAACTTTGAAATTTTTACATGTGGTAAATCATCTCTGTAATACATTGCAAACAGAAAATGAATTATTTATTGAGAAAGAAAAGTATAGTTTAGAGCTGAGACAACTGAAATCAAGGAAAAATAGATCACGACATACAAATGAATGACCTATTGGAATTTTGGAAAAGTCAATAATAAAATATTTATTCACATGAAGATAAACCAAATACACCACTGAATCGGCGTCATTTAGTTGTTCGCTTTGAACTTTTCAAAATGAAAATAGACCTCATAAAAGCAAAGATATGGACTGACAAATGTTTGAGGTGGTGATTAGTCTACAGTCTTACAGATGCCCAGTGTCAGTGACCCTGCTGTAGCCTATTTTTATTTCATTTCATGATAGACCAAATACACCACTGAATCGGCGTCATTTAGTTGTTCACTTTGAACTTTTCATAATGAAAATAGACCTCATAAAAGCAAAGATATGGACTGACAAATGTTTGAGGTGGTGTATTAGCCTACAGTCTACAGTCCTACAGATGCCCAATGTCAGTGACCGTGCTATAGCCTATTTTTATTTCATTTCATTAGTGACAAAGAAAAAATATATGTACTTCTCTTTTTTTCGCACTGTCACGGAGTGCTGCAATCTCGACATAATTGTATTTTCCAGGAGGGCTGCAGTTTCAGGGTTTGAAAAGTTATAGTTTTTCTCTTGTTGAGCTCCATTTTCGTCAATGAATTTCAAAAGGAAATAGAATCTAAACAAAACGAAAGCGGATGTAGCGCTGATTAAATCTTTTGCGTCAGAAGAACCCAAACAGCAGCACAAAATATCCGATAGAGTCAAGGGATAGGTCAGGACTAGGTCAGGACTAGCCACGCCCATTTCTAGGCTAAAGCCCAGCTAGTCCGAGACTAAATAATGCTCATTGAATCCGATTTTTTTAGACACTTACTAAGCTTGGGCTAAAGACTAGCTAGTCATTTACTAGACTAGTAAATTACTAAAGTTAGTCCGCGTTCATTAGAACGGGCCCAGAAGTCTGTCATGGCGAGACTGGATTTTACGTCATTCATCATTCAATCCTCTACAGTTCAGAAATTAGCCCCTGTGATGCGACTCGAGCCCTCCGAGTGCTCGAGGTGGAAGCTGTAGCGGATGGAATGATGTTTGACGTGAAATCCAGCCTAGCCAGGAAAGGGTTATACACAAAAAAATTTTCCTCTTTAAAAAAATCACACAAGTTAATGATGACATTGTTACTGCCCTGTAAATAAAATGAATTTGTTAAGAACTTGACGGCTTTTACACATTAGCTTCTTTTTCAATTGTTCACTGTACAGTTTACCAGCATAGAAATACCTGACCTGAATATATTTCTCAGCTATTGCTTTTAGTAGGAGAATCAAATGATTCTCAGTCCCCTCATGATCAAACATATGAGAATGAAATAATGTGAAAGAACGGGTTTATTGACGAAAGACTTCATCATGAAGTTCATGATGCTTAGCAAAAGCTTATGGCAATCATATCGATTGAAATGAAAATGATCTTGACCTACAGTTGCAACATATATTCTGAAATGCTTTTCAGAAATTAAACAGACATCAATAACTCCACTAGAAGGAATTTGCAACCCCCCTTTGTTCTTAACATCCACTGATCATCGCGATTCGGATTTCCACTGATGAGTGAATCACCGTAACTATGTCCGTAACGAAGGAATGTTTTGGTCTACCCAATATGGCGGAAGCGGCCAACGGTTGGCTTCAGTATTATGACGTCATCCTCCTTCCATCTATTTTTATTCCAAGCTAATACCTAAGTCCTAAATTATGACCCGCTGAAAGTCTCTATTATCTAGGTTAATAGAACTAAATGGCAATGTCAGCACACAGCAAAGGTTATTTAAGTATGGGATATCAGTGAGATAATAATATTGGATATTTCAGACGTGACGTTGAATCAGTGTGAATTAATACAATTGATAACTCAAGAGTTTTGGCTACACAAACGACATTCAGGCTGTGACTTTTTAAAGAACATTTTCAAACGGTAAGTTTCATTATTTTACATTTGGTAGAATTGTTTTAACGTTCTCTTCATTATCTACCAAGATTACCAGGCATGATCCCAGCCCAAAAGGATTCGTTCATGGGGGCGGTTCGTATTTCACCAGATTATAATATAGTCGGACCCAGAAACTGAGTTCACTATCCTTCAGAAAACGTTTCATTAAATGCATGGAGTTTAAACATCTAAAATCAGTTGCCGGTTGCATCGTGTCGTAGAATGGAGTACCCTCTCCCATAATATATTATAATCGTGATGTGTGTGTCAGTGTGTAGTGTGTAGTGTACAATACAATAGGTAAATAAATGCTTAAGGAAGTGTGTATGTGTAAAGAGACAGGAATGCAGATTACTTTTGTAAAAAAATGCTTTATAGACAACAAGTACAAGTCATAGAAAATGCCAAATAGTGTTTAAAAATGCAATTTTTCCTAATCATTTTTTTCTGCCGACCAAAATAACGAAACAGATTTAGAAATTTCTTGATATTATTCATCATGTAGACACGAGAAAGTAACTTGATGTTATGAAATTAACTTGACTGTATAGTGTGGTCATTCGTAGGCTTTTCGTTTAGGTAAAATATTTACCCGAACTGCCTGCCAGATGATCAATACACAAAAGTATGCGTAACCTTTAATGTTTATTGCCTGTAAAGGGTAATTTAGTGATAGTAGGGGCAGTCTACAAGAACAAGAAACAAAGAGCGGAGTAACGTAATTTTCTTCTTAATTTTTTGCTTAAGTTTAAAAAAAAAGTATAATCAAGTATGTTTAGAAATAACCCTCCCCCAAGCCAAAAACCAAACCTTTTTCAGATCAAACAACTTAAAACGAGATAACAAAAAAAAAAAAAAAACAAAAAAAAAACCCAAAATAACACACAACAAAAACGATATTTTTTTTTTAATTAAAAAAAACAAAAATGAACAAAAAAAAAACAAACAAAAAAACAAATAGCAGAACAACACAAAAGAAATCTTTTTTAAAAAAACCCAAAAAAAAAAACGGCCAAGTCTTAGACTGGCATTCAAAATGCCAAACCTATTTATAGATAGAATGCGGTTGGCCAAAGAGTTCACAACATTGCCATCCGGAAGTATAACGGACCAACACACAAACTCTGTGTAACCATGAACTTTTATAGTCTGGTTAATACAGTTTAGTGAGAACAACCCACAAACGCGGATGGCAAAAACAATAACAAAGGCCTGATTGACGTCATCTGCATACTATCTATAAATACTCTCATTTTCGTAAATTCGTTCCACATTCTTAATGTATTCGAGGTGAATTTTAACAAGGTTTTATGTAATTGCACGTATCTAGTGACAAATCAAAGTCATTTTGTTTTGTTTTCTCGTTATTCATGACGGAAATTTTTGCTTATCTATATGTACGAGTTAGTATTGCTGTATTTTATACAACTGCAAGTACTCAATAAACTCGTTGTGGTGGGAACATCACCACTTCCCGTGTCCTTAATCTTCAAATGTAAAATAGTCAATATTCAGCAAAAAATGCCAGTGGTTGCTAAATCAAGCGTGTAACCGTAGTCTTCCTAAACTCATATTGAGACTAACCAAAAAAAAAATCGTCAAAGAAGAAGACGAAGATCACAGGGAAAAATGAATCGTGAGTTGTTCTCAATAGTTCAATCGATTGAATTATTTATTTCCTTGAGCACTTTTCACAACACTTTACTTCTCACTTTTGTTTGGTGATCGGCGCCTTCTTTTTGTGTCGTAAAAAATAAAAACAGTAAGTAAGTATTAGGCCTTAAGTTTATTGTACAACACAGGGGTCGTTTTCATGAACACGGACGAGCGCTTAGTCTTGGACTATCTCTGACTTTGAACTATTCTTTTTTGTCTTACCTTTTCTCTTGGTTTTCAAGTATAAATGTAGAACAATCTTCCTTTTTTACTTACGTTGAAATGACATAAGTGTGTCGCAAGCGCCATGAAAGCCTTAAAAACAAACAATACTGTGGGTTTATTATGTTATCTACTGGGTTTCTTTTCTCTATCACCGACTTTAGTCCAAGTTTCTTCACCATGTCTACCACAATACGCAGTTACGATCCAGCTACCCAGAAGTTGAAGGAGGCAATTGATCTAGCGAAGGAATGTGGGACGGATCCAAAAGTACTCGAAGTCATGGAAGAATCGTTGAAACTTTGTCAACTACGAGACCAGGCCACACTCGATACGACAACCAAGCAAAGCCCGACGTGTGCGAAGATAGTTGAGGAGACAAACAACCATGATTGGAAAACTGTCTTTGAACAGAAGAAGACGACCTGGAACCTAATGTCAGGCATGATGAGTGGCCATTTGGAAGGTAAGTTGTTTTTAATGATGCTATGCGTTTCGGTAAATACTCACCTCTTCAACAACATTGTTAGCGACCAGGTACATATTTTACACATGAGTGCAGTGAGAAGTAGTGAGTCCAAAATACCTTCCAAGAACTCAACTTTGCGTCACCGACTGGTCCGATGACGAATATCATACAACGCCACAAAATGATGATGATGATGATGATGATGATGATGATCATTTGATGATGATGATTGATGATGATGATGATGATGATGATGATGATGATGATGAACTTATGATAATGATGACGATTACATTCAGATGAAAGCACTTCCATTCACTAAATTATTTCAATATTTTATTTTCCATAGGTCAGTTCTTGAAATCCTATTTGAGTGCCCAGAAAGCCAAGCGCGTCCTTGACATCGGGATGTTTACAGGTTATAGCGCCTTGTCCATGGCTGAGGTCCTACCAGGTATGGAGTTTTCCATTCGCCTCTATACATTTATATTTTGGTATTGAATTGGGTGAGGACAGAGAAGGGTTAATGAGGGAGGGGTCGGGGGTCACATGATTATACAGAGCCGAGGAGGACAACGGAGTTCCTTCACCAACTCGACATTCAAACAAGAAGACAATGTGAGAGGGAATGAAGAAGAAGAAGAAGAAGAAGAAGAAGAAGAAGAAGAAGAAGAAGAAGAAGAAGAAGAAGAAGAAGAAGAAGAAGAAGAAGAAGAAGAAGAAGAAGAAGAAGAATAGCAATGGCACTCTATCTTACCAGATATTCTTGAGTGTATCAGTTTTGCCTTGAAGTGGGCACGGTAAACCATTACTCTCTTTGTAAAGAATGTAATATCGATTTACTGTTCCATTTGATAATCATGAGGCTATCCAATCTGTCAAGTAAATAAGTAGGAGATGTTGATTTTGTTGAGATCTACTCACAAATTAATTATTGTCAACTAAAATAGTCTTCAACAGTCGTAATTTCCCTCGTTATGAGGCATAGTAACTTAGTAACTGGTTCTAAACTATCGGAACAATGGCGGACGCCCTTATGAAATACTTCTCCAACGAGCATAAAAGTGTATCCACAGGAGAAAAACATTATAAATCTGATCATGTTTTGACTTTTATACATTCTGATCACATGACATGTGAAAAAGTTCTAGCCAGTATGATTAGAACCAAGCTGCTCGTTGCTGGGCGGACGTGTCATCAGACTATTGAATCCAATTGAGAATAAGAAGATATACACAAGTGTGACAAAATCTTTAATTGTTTTTACATCCTCAGAGGATGGTGAGGTTGTGACTCTAGAAGTTGAAGGTTACCTCAAGGGGCTTGTGGAAGATCTCATCAAGGATTCACCACACAAAAACAAGATCCGAATTATTTTGGGTAATATTATCATCACCATTGTCATCATTATCATCATCATCATCATCATCATCATCATCATCATCATCATCATCATCATAATCATCATCATCATCATCATCATCATCATCATCATCATCATCATCGTCGTCGTCATCATCATCATTATATACACCTAAATTAATAGTATTGAAAGCGGTCCACAGATCTTCGCTCTTATATATAGATCAGATATTATAATATGACTTCCCTCTCTGTTTTTTTTCTGGACACCATACATCCAGTTTTGTTGATTTCAACATCCATTCGTAAATCCCAACTTTGACCAACGACTCATTCTGGTATTATGTAGGAATGACCTCGGTGAAGAAAATTTACTTTAAAGACGAAATAATCAAAATCAAGATATTTAAGGTTTTTGAAATTTTTTGAAGAAGCTCAGTATCTTCAAATAAGTCATTTAATAATAATAATAATAATAATAATAATAATAATAATAATAATAATAATAATAATAATAATCAAGATAATAATAATCAAGATAATAATAATAATAATAATAATAATAATAATAATAATAATAATAATAATAATAATAATAATAATAATAATAATAATAATAATAATAATAATAATAACAATAATGATAATATCCTTATTCATCAAAAAATGGAAATTCGTTTACAGACGAGACGTGGCATGCATAAAAATGTATTAATATAAAGTTAAGAATTAATGGCGACAATGTACATATATGTATATATACTTTGTGTTTGAATACGGCTGAAAATCCCTTTAAGAGGCAATCGACAGGGAGCTCTATGACTTAAAATATGAATTTGATAATAGATTTTTAATTGATGTATATTATTTTGATTGCTTATGATGTAAATGATTATCTTAGTTATGATTATATCAGGTAATTTGTAATATTCATTATTGGTCAAAAACTGTACCCTATTATACCATCTTGGTTGTCAGTTTCCTATAAAAACCATTGTTATAGTAAATAGATAATACTTTAAAATATTAGATAGAATCTTAACGGAAGACAAGATTAGCAGCCGATTTTAGTTTCATTAATTAAAAGTGTCAAAATAAAACCAACAAGCGAACCCACCTGTTAGCCTCGTCACAATGCAACGATCAACCAGATGCTCTGCTGTTCCAGGTTCTTTACCACAACGTATACATGTAGAGCAGGTGGAAAGTCCCCACTAGTGAAGCGTGGCCTTAAGACAGGTTGGCTTGAGACACCTTGTAAAGCGCTTTGAGCCTATTTTAGAGGATACAAATAGGGGTATATAATATGAAAGCTCAAGTTTTTTTTCTTCCATTTTTTTTTCTCCTAGGCAAGGGTATTGAAACCATGTCGACTTTTAGAGATAATGGGGAAAAGTTTGACGCTGTTTTCATGGACGCTAAAAAGGACGAATATGAAGAATACTTGAGGGTGAGATTCGTCAAGGCTATTTTTGTTTCGTGAAAGAAATGTTGGATTATATTTTTGTAACAGTATAGTCAGTGTCACCCAAACTCATTGGTGAATTACAATCCCTTGTTAAACTATCGGTTTTGACATTTGTTGTTGCTTTTTTGTTGTTGTTGTTTTGTTGTTTTTTGTTTGTTTGTGTTTTATGTGTTTTTTGTTGAATGTCGAATGTTTAAGGATTTTGCTCTGTGACCCGGGAAGTCCTGGCCTCGAGCCCCTGTTCAGGTACTCTTGTATTTTTCCTTGGGCAAGATTGATATTCACAAAATTTTCGTATGTAAAAGAAGGAAGGAGGAGGAGGAGGTGGAGAAGGTAGAGGAAACAGAAGAAGAAGAGGAGCAAAGGAAGAAAAAGAAGGCGTAGCAATATAGCAGTAATAGTAATAGTAGTATTAATAGCAACAGTAATAGTGATAGTAAGTAGTAGTTATAGTAGTAGTAGTAGTAGTAGTAGTAGTAGTAGTAGTAGTAGTAGTAGTAGTAGTAGTAGTAGTAGTAGTTGTTGTTGTAGTTATAGTTGCTGCAGTAGTTGTAGTAGTAGTTGTTGTTGTTCTTGCTGTTGTTGTTGTAGTTTCAGTAGCAGTAATCGAGTAGTCACTTATGTTGATAATAACAAAAAATGAAGTAAGTAGAAAAAGACCAGAAGACAATAGAGAATAAAAACTTTGCCACTAGACCACATAGCCCCACCTGCTGAAACGCGCATTGGGTAGGCTACATGGTAGATATTATATATAGATCCTCACGTTTAAAAGAAATGATAGATATAACGGTTATCATTAAATCGTGGAAGCACATCGTCATATAAAAATGCATTCATATTTGTTTTCAATGTGTTCAACAGATTTGTTTTGAAGATAACCTCCTTCAGCCAGGGGGGACAATCATCATAGACAACGCCTACCAGAGAGGAAGACTGTATACAACACCTGACAGTACCGCCGCTAAGTTTGGAGAAATGCTCAGAGGGAGATCTGATTTACATGTGGTAAGTAAAAAGTAGTCCTTCAGAGTCATCGGAGTCATGGAGCTAGAGTTTATCCAAGTTTTTATAGCTCTAAACGGAGATTAGCAATTGTTTGCTACAATTTGGATATCACGCTAGTCCATCACAAGGTACTTTCCACCAGATCTAACAGACCCAACTACCCACTAACTGCTGTGGACCAGGGGTCATAAAAAAGTAGGATGGACTCATAAATAACTCCTCGAATGTACAACTTAACGAAATACAAACAGAAATTTTAGTCAGAAACATGTACATGCAAAATCATAGCACTGTTTTCTGGTTCATGAATGGTGAACCATGCTGTAACCGGCTAGGAATTCCTTTTACATCTCTGAGTACAATGAATACCACTTTTTGGCAAGAAAATGTCAACTTTAGGTATTGGTAGATTAAAAAGACCCACAACTTATTAAATATTCTTAGCTTCAAGGTTCAGATTGAATTTGTAGTTAAAGTTTTGAGGCCAAAGATAAGCTTATTAAATTGCTTTTTGATTTTTAAAAAATGCATTGGGTTATAATATATGCACTGGGTAATTAAATTATATATAACTTATGCACAAACTAGATCGATTTAGAATATGGGAATGAAGTGTTCGGGATAAAGAAACACAACTACGTATTTGCCAAAGTAAATGCTAAGCTGTCTCAAACTATGAACTATTAAGAGTAATGCGCAAATATGAATATGACAGCTTTGAAAAAAAATTATAAGCCATTGCAAGCTAGATTTTAACCACCATGAATTATATTTACTATAAATTTTTCTATCTGGAAGAGTGAGAGAAGGAATCGCTTTCAAAATTGAAGTAATAGCATTAAATAATATAAGGTTGACTGTAAATACTGATTCTGTTGTAAGACTGAGGAAAGATTTAGGACAGATACATTCCTTATTATTCATTTTGGTCCGGGTTTTTTAAATTGTTTTATAGTTATAGCTAGTAGATAGATATATGCTTTTCATTTAATTACTTCAGACTGTAATTTGAATTTAAGTTGAAAGTTTTTGCTAAACATTTATTTGGAGAAAATGATCACTGTGTCTTTGATTATGAGCCTTGCTTTAATGTTTTTTTTTCTATCTCTTCTTTCTTTCAGGTTTTGGTACCAATAAGAGACGGAATTTACTTGGTGCGCCGTAGAGCGGATGTGGATGGAGGTGTCGTTTGACCTACGTGTACTGGGATATTGTTTTCTTGAAAAACTGTGGTTTTCAGTTATCGCCATATCTATGTTTTTGTTTGATTGTATGATTATGAATTATTTATGTATTCAATGACAAGTAATGGACTTGGTATCAACCCGTGTCACGTATGAAAGGATTTGAATAGGCTTTTTGTACGTTATAAATGGAGAAGAATGAACATCAAGTGTGTACAATTCAATGCCATAAATCACTCTTTTACTCAAACTGAAACTCTAGCTCAAGACTAGTCATTCATTGTAGTCATTGGCACGTTATTGCTTAAGAGTTCCGCGGTACACACAGTATGAAAAATGGAATATAACATTGGGGTATTTTTTCATAGTGTGTGTCTGTGTGTGTGTGTGTGTGTGTGTGTGTGTGTGTGATTTATTTATAGATTATGACCGTCGTATGTCATTGCTTAAAACCTAGATAGTCTATGTGTTTTGTAAAATATATGAATAAAAATTAATTTTTGTACGAAATGAATTTGAAATTTAAATTTTATTTGTGACTTTATTTATTATAACATGAATCATATTTTAAAGATAAAGGGAAATAACCAATTTTATCCGTGTATAATATCTCTGAATTGTCTAACTTACTGGTCGGTCTTTCATTATTTAAGAATAACAATTGTAATAAGAGAGTACTAATAAATATTTTCCAAAAAAAAAAAAATTGTTGCATCAAATACAAATATATCCTAAAGTAAATATTATGTATCTGCCTGAGAGAGGGAAACATCCATGTCTCTAAAATCGGTTTGTTACAATTGTGGCAATTCGACACCAAAGCAATGTAGCTCGAATCTTTCCCACGCGACAGTTTTATATTTGAGGCAAAGTGTTAGAACCAATGAAAACAGTTCTCATGATCAAAATTAAGAATACATATTAAAATTCGTCGTCATGTTTTTATTTTGAAAAGTAGCAGAAACCTAATTGTTTATGTAGTGTAAATTATTTGCCCAAACATACTTCTTTAAAAAAATAGCATGAAAAAGGTTCAAAACAGCACGTAGACTATATATCTTGGAGTACTAAACTTGAGATAAAAACAAAACTCTTGAAGATAATGACACCGTTTGTAACAGCAAAAACTAAAAAGATAGCTAAAGAGCTTTATGCTACGTTTCAATATAAACATTAGGAGGACAATTTTAAATATATTTTTTTTATTATGAGTATATTGTATCTTCTTCAATAGTCCATATACAACTTGTATAGTATTAAAAAATAAATTGCGGTTTCCTACGTTGCTTCATGGACTCTAAATCTATAATGTAATAAAAGATTAAATCCTACTTCAAGTTGAAAGTTGAAATCAACCCCCCCACCCCTCGCTTTCTCCAACAATCTTGGGAATGAGTAAACTAAATCACCAAAGGTTAATTTAATAGCAACAATGATGGGATCTCAATTTTTATTTTTGTTCTCTCTATCTACGAATCCAGATTCTTTCTAAATCACTCCGACAATATATCGCTATTGAGGGATGGATCACAAATAAAGTTTTAAAACCATTTTCAGTTCATAGACAAGGCGTACTTTTATAAAGACAATCCTCCAATTTGATGCCCCCACAAGCCGCAACTGCCACCCTCTCCGCCCCCCCCCCCCCCCCCCCCCCCCCCCCACACAACCCACCCTCTCCCCCCACCCCCCCTCCACTTCCCTCTCTCTCTCTCTCTCCCTCCTACTCTCTCTCTCTCTCTTCTCTCTCTCCTTCTCTCTCTCTCTCTTTCTCTCTCTCTCTCTCTCTCTCTCTCTCTCTCTCTCTCTCTCTCTCTCTCTCTCTCTCTCTCTCTCTCTCTTGCATTCTCTCTTTCTCCCATCTCTTTAAAATGACTAGAAACATGAATATTTCGTGGTTCACGATCAAAGGCTATGTTTTTTAGAATATGTTTTGGTCTTGTGAAATGGCACTCGTTTTCGGATAGAAGGTCCTGGATTTGAGTCCTACTCGGGGCGGGTGTGTGTGTGTGTGTGGGGGGGGGGGGGGGGGGGGGCATGGCGCATCGTTGGGGCCTTGGAAAAGTTCTTTACTAATATTCTCTCACCGTAAGCAGGTGTAAAACGAGTACGTGGCCGTTAACAGCATTGTATCTAACGGAAAACGTAGTAATAGTCGCCTAACGACTGTGATGTCTTGTTCTACAATTTAAGCTGTTGGCTGGGGACCCCTTGTAAAAAAACGCTTTGAGCACGTTAAGCCGGTATTGCCCTATATAAACACTAATTTAAAAAAAAAAAAAAGATTACATTGCATTCTCGTGAATACAATAAGGAAAAAAACAGAGGAGTCTCATTGTTTTATCAAAAAATATATTTTCAAAAAAAAACTACCCGACATTGGGTTGAGGCGTCGGGTCTCATTAATTTGGTGTTGTCACGCTACAGCTCCCTTTGAGCATGATCATTGGCACGAAAGCACTCGACCGTGTCAGTACTTTAGGATCTTGCTTTTCCTGGAAATCTTACAAGTATGAAAAGTTACCGGGGAATCCACTTTTGAAAGACGTTGTACGTGTATTCAGTTAAAATTATGATACGATTTAGCACAGCACTAGACAAAATAAAACAAAGGACCATTTGGCACACCTTCCATATATTTTTCGCTGCACCTGTGACTGGTTCCTAATTACTAACTTCTCTTTATGTATTGCAATGTCACAATTTTAAAACACTTTCATTTAGGGATGTGATGATGATAATGACGATGATGATGATGATGATGATGATGATGATGATGACGACGACGATGATGATGATGATGATGATGATGGTGATGAATAGTAATAATAATAATGGTGATGTGATGGTGATGATGATGATGATGATAAATAATAATAATAATGATAATAATAATAATAATAATAATAATAATAATGATGATAATAATAATAATAATAGTAATAATAATAATAATAATAATAATAATAATAATAATAATAATAATAATAACGATGATCCCCGTCGCGCTGTGTGGCCTTGAGCAATCATCTAGCCCAAGTTCACTTTGTAGTGCAGCACTGAGCCTGGGGCTGATACATGAGTTATTTCAGTCTTACCTTGAATACACTTAAAAGAAATATTTCCCTTCGGATGAATAAAGAGATTTTCTTATTAAAAAAAATTATCAATTGACTGGAAGTGCTAACCATATTTTAATACCACCCCACTCTCTCTCTCTCTCTCTCTCTCTCTCTCTCTCTCTCTCTCTCTCTCTCTCTCTCTCTCTCTCTCTCTCTCTCTCTCTTTCTTTCCTGCTTTCTCTCTCTCTCTCAAACACACACACACACACACACACACACACACACAACACAAACACAAAAATACATACTCACAGATAGAGGGACACAAAGAGAGAGAGAGAGAGAGAGAGAGAGAGAGAGAGAGAGAGAGAAGACGAAAAAAAAGAGGTAGAAAGTAGAACGGGAGTTTGGGGTCGGGGGGGGGGGGGGGACTGTAGAGAATGGGAGAGACTGGTTGATGAAAAATGATAATGAATTTTCAACAGATGAAAAAAAAAAAACGCTATACGGTCATGACGATGCAAATATCATCATAATATCATCACACAGCAAAGATTATTTAAGTATGGGGTAGGACCAGTTTTGGATAATATTTCAGACGTGACGTTGAATCAGTGTGAATTTAATACAGTTGATAGCTCAAGAGTTTTGGATACACAAACTACATTCAGGTTGTGGCTTTTTAAAGCACCTTTTCAAACGGTAAGTTTGTTTCTTTTAAATTTGCCTAGCATTGTTTTAACGTTCTCTTCATTATCTACCAAATTACCAAGCTGATCCCAGCCCAAGCAAAGGTTAATTCATGGGGGCTGTTCGTTATTCACTGACCCAGAAACTGGTTCACTTACATCTATCCTTCGGAAAACGCTTCATTAAATGCATGGGGTCTAAACATCTAAAATCAGTTGCCGGTTGCATCGTATATCGAAGTATGTAGTACCGTAGTCATCGGTCGTACGTACCATCTCCAATATTATTATTATAATCGTGAAGTGTGTGTAGTGTGTTGTGACAATAGGTAAATAAAATTGAGCTTTACATAGCGCATTATCCACTAAATGTGCCAAAGCGCTTTACAAGGTCAACAGCAACATTTAACATGTAGGACGGGACATGCCGCCTGTTAGGCGATATTACAATTTTTCGGACAAACACATCGCTGATAACGGCCAGGTACTCATTTTACACCTGAGCACGGTGAGAGAAAGTGAGTAAAGGGCCTTTTCCAAGGATTCAACTATGCGCCGAGCGCAAGGCTCGAACCTTAGGACCTTCCGATCCGAAAGCGAGTGTCATACCACAAGACCACATAGCCGCACGAAATAAATGATTAAGGAAGTGTGTACGTGTAAAGAGACAGAAATGCCAGATTACTTTTGTGAAAAAAAATGCTTTATACAAGTCATAGAAAATGTCAAATAGTGTTTAAAAATTAAATTTTTTCCTAATCATTTTTTTTCTGCTGAACTACACCAAAATAAATAAAAAGTGTTGGAAATTTCTTGATATTATACATCATGTAGACACGAGAAAGTACCTTGATGTTATGAAATTATCTTGACTGTGTAAGGGTGGACATTAGTAGGATATTCGTTTAGGTAAAATATTCACCCGAACTGCCCGCCAGATGACATTTATTTACACACAAAAGTATGCGTATCCTTTAATGTTTATTGGCTATAAGGGGTAATTTAGTGACGTTAGGGGCAGTCTTAAAACAAGAACAAAGAGCGGAGTGACGTAATTTTCTTCTTTTTATTTTGCTTAACTTATTTTTAAAAAGGATAATCAAATATCTTAGAAATAACCCTCCCCAAGCCAAAAACCAACCCTTTTTCATATCAAACAACTTACAAACGAGATAACAACCCCCCCCCCCCCCCCCCCAATAAAGAAAAAACACAACAAAAAAGACAAACAAAAAAAAAAAAAAAAACAAACAAACAAAAACAAACAGTTTTAGACTGGCGTTTAAAATGCCAAACCTATTTATAAATACTCTCATTTTCATAAATTCGTTCCCCGTGCTTAATGTATTCGAGGTGAATTTTAACATGATTTTACGTCATTTCACGTAGAGTGACTAATCAAAGTCATTTTGTTTTGCTTTCTTGTTATTCATGACAAAAAATTTTAACTTATATGCAGTGGCGGTTCTAGCCTATTTATAGTGGTCGGGCAAAGATGAGTCGGTCATATATATATATATATATATATATATATATATATATATATATATATATATTATATATATATATATATATATATATATATATATTTTTTTTTTTTTTTTTTTTTTGTTTTGTCTTGTTTGTTTGTTTGTTTGTTTTGTTCGCCTTAAAAAAAAAAATTTATTTCAACCACAAATAATCACATTCACAATGCAATGACAATACCAGTAGATTTTAATTATTCCAAACGTAATCAAAAATGAATCACGAAAGAGAATACAACAAAAAATTAAAGCGAAGAGACATAATGCGACAACACCTTCACAATACAAGTCCATCTCGTTCACTCGAAAAATTAAAGAGATGCTTTAATCCCTCAACTGCGAGATTAATATTTCTGTTACATTACTGGTTTTCAGTAGTACGTAGTAACTGTAAAGTTTTTATCGAGAAGCAACAACAGCGATATGACTCGAGTTTCATTCAGAGCTCAAATTGCATAATTTTACTGCTCTCTTGGTGGTTAGAATGATTGTGCCGGTGGTGGTAGTGGTTGGAATAGTGGTAGCGGTGGTGGTGGAGGAGGAGGAGGAGGAGGAGGAGGAGGAGGAGGAGGAGGAGGAGGAGGAAGAGGAGACGGTGAGGGAGGATGTAATTATGGTAGTGGTTTTGATGGTGCTGTTGGTTAGAATGATAGTTGTGGAGACGATGACGGAAATTATATGATGATGTTGATATTGTTTTTATTTCTATTGTAGTACTTGATGTTAATGTTGTTGTTGTTGTTGTTGTTAATGATGATGATGATTATGATGACAACGACGATGTCGTCGACAATGATGATTACAATACGATATTACAAAGTTTATTCAATCTTAGGCTTTCGCCAATAAATCATAAAATTTGATGACAACATACATGAAAGTGGAAAAAAAATGATAAATGGAACCAAACAATAAACTGATACCATTAATAACCACACACAAAAAAACAAAAAAAAACAAAAAAAAATCGTAATACCACCAATACGTACAATAATAATAATAATAATAATAATAATAATAATAATAATAATAATAATAATAATAATAATAATAATAATAATAACAAATGATAATAATAACAATAATAATACGAGTATTACCATCATCATTACTACCACCACCAACATAATTACGTTTCCAATCAGTTTTTCTCGTTTTTTTAAATTTGATACCTATAATAGACGAAAATTCCGGTGATTTTGTTAAAGGGTAGTTAAAATATCTACGATTTTATTAACCCTGAAAACTACGATTTTTATTTTCCTATTTCAAGTAGGCAGGTCTGCTATTAAGTATCAGTTCCATAGTCAAAAAAAAAAAAAAGACAAACAAAAACAAAGTTTATTTAATCTTAGGCTTTCGCCAATAATTCATACAATACAATTAAGACAAAATATTGCTACTAATCTCTCCTCATGCATTCGTTAGACGATAACAATAACGACCGTGTTATCTTTACTCCTTACCCAACCAACCCCTAGCTTCCCGCCTCTTCATCACGAACTATCTTATGTATGTATTAGCTTTAGGACGGGCAAGTACGGAATCTGCCCACCCTTCCTTTAAACGTATCTATTTCCTCTTAGAATTCAACTATCTCTTTTCTCAGAAGAGTATTTCTCGTATACTAATTCAATTGTTGAGAAAACCAAAATGGTGGTTGTATTTTATATATTTATTTAGTCGTGACCTTTGAATAAAAGTGTTTTGTTTTATTAGAGGAAATGCAATAGAAAATTACATTGTTTTGCAAAAATATTTAGTATGGCAATAAAAATACAGCGGTAATTACTTGAAGAATTTGAAGAAAAAAAAAAGAACAAATTAATTTGTTAAAAAAAAAAAAAACAAAAAAAAAATCAAATAAGAAAACAATTTAAATAAATGAGTTTTGAGAAGCACTAAAGAAAACGAGAAAAAAATAAATTTAAATGGTTAAACAAATATATAAAAACAACACAAGTTAATACTAAATTGATATATTAGTAAATTAATAAATTAAATTCAATACTGGAATCTTCCCAATGTCATTACATCAATGGTACCAGCACAAGTAAGGCAATAAATTAGAAAAAGTACGTTTGCCAAAATCTGCATTTAGTTTATAAGGTGGGCTCATTTGAATTAGCCCGACCTAGTACTAGAGAGGCCAGACAGCAAACTCGGAGTTCAGCGTCAGGCGACGTGACGATGGGATGACGATGTGGGCGGAGTGGAGTGGTTGGGGAGAGGGGGGGGGGGGGGGGGGGGGGGGGGGGTTGATAAAAAAAAAGAACAGGAGCGTATCCTGGTTTATGTATTACGGGGTGCATGGTGATTCTCAATATATCAAAAATACACACAAATTGATTTCAGTACGAAGTATCAAGTTTAAGTAGTAACTTTTGAAATTATCTAATTTAAATTAGATTATTTCGGACCTGGTAATACAGCATATAACTTGAAAAAACAGGCTGGTATTTGCCCACCCTGCCCATTATTACCAGCCGTCCCTGCTTATATGTACGAGTTAGTATTGCTGTATTTTATACATCTCAAGTAGATACTCAATAAACTCGTTGTGGTGGGAACATCACCACTACCCCTGTCTTTAATCTTCAAATGTAAAAACAGTCAATATTCACCAAAAAAATAACAGTGGCTCCTAACCCTGAACCAAGCGTATAACCGTAGTCTTCGTAAACGCATACTGATACTAACCCAAAAATAATCTTCAAAGATCACAGGTAAAAAATGAATTGTGAGTTATAATCAATAGCTCAATCAATGGGAGCGATCTCTATTCATGTTTTCATTCTACTGAGTCATCAATCAATGCTCTGTTGCTGTACAACGATTGGACATTTCTCAACGCTGCTTTGTTTATGAAAGTTGTGAACGTACCCATGATTCAGGCTGAACAAAATGACAAATTGTCACGTTGGATATTTCTCAAACTCTGTTTTCACTCGGTGGGTCATTTAGAGCACACTGTAATGTGACCGATGACCTCAACCATATGGAAATGTAAGAAAGATCATGCCCGTTGAATTATTTATTTCCTTGAGCACTTTTCACTTTCGTTTGGTGATCGTCGACTTCTTTTGTGACGTAAAAAAACCCAAAAAATAAAAACAGTAAGTAAGTATTAGACTTTAAGTTTATGGTACAACACAGGGGTCGTTTTCATGAACGCGGACTCGTGCTAGTCTCTGACTATCTTTGACTTTGAACCATTCTCTTTTGTTTTACCTTTTCTCTTGGTTTTCAAGTATAAATGTAGAACAATCTTCCTTTTTTACTTGCGCTGAAATGACCTAAATGTGTCGCAAGCGCCATGAAAGCCTTAAAAACAAACAATAACTATGGGTTTTTTATGTTATCTACTGGGTTTCTTTTCTCTCTCACCGACTTTAGTCCAACTTTCTTCACCATGTCTACCACAATACGCAGTTACGATCCAGCTACCAAGAAGCTGAAGGAGGCAATTGATCTAGCGAAGGAATGTGGGACGGATCCAAAAGTACTCGAAGTCATGGAAGAATCGTTGAAACTTTGTCAACAACGAGACCAGGCCACACTCGATACGACAACCAAGCAAAGCCTGACTTGTTCGAAGATCGTAGAAGAGACATACCACCATGATTGGAAAACTGTCTTTGAACAGAAGAAGACGAGCTGGAACCTAATGCCAGGCATGATGAGTGGCCATTTGGAAGGTAAGATATTCTTTTATGATGCCGTGCGTTTCGGTAACATACTCAACTCGTCAGCCAGCCAGATGAATCGCACCAACACTCAAGACTATCGATTATATTCTGCAAGAGGGACTTTAGTGAGAACTAATCACTCAACTGGTGCTCTAAAAACAATAACCATAGAAGATATAAAATGAATGAAGTAAACGTAACTAGACTCTTTGTTATTATTTTTTGAACGACCAGTTGGGTGAGTAGTTATCATTAAAGAAGCTCAAACAGACTATTAACGCTAAAGGTTACACAAGAGTTGTATGTTCCAGTCCGTTTCAAAATTCATGATCACACTCTTTAGCTCGCATCTTTGAAACCGTCTGATAAATTTCGTTATTTGACATGATGGCTTAGATTGCACTATCTAGACCTTACTAATTAATTGTTTTCTTATAGGAAATACAACTGGTTCAAACGTTTGCTTAAGAACGATTTATAAAATTCAAGGACGGTGCCTTACATCATAAAATAATAGATTTACCTTATTTTTTTAAACACTGCGTTTCGTATCGTTTAGCGACATATGAACACACTTATGGTGTTAATCACAGGATTCACGCGCCGCTTTGAGAAATACAGGGTGTTCATTATTTTAAAAAGTGTGAAATGCCGTAAAGATCAACTTCTCATTCCAGCCTCTTTTCTTTTTACAAAAATCACTCTGTGAGTAAAACAGGGATGGGATTGGTGTATATTGTTTTGTTGTGTGTGAGGTCGAGGGATCAAGAATTTTGCTCCGTGTCCATGCGACTCCTCTGCCTCTACTTGAAAATAGTCCTCATAACGTTGTGGCATATGTGTTCCTGTAAAATTCTATTGTTCTGGGTGGTAAAAATGAAAACACAGCAAAACATCAAGGGAATTAGCGATTGTGTGATAACCGTATTATAAGATATTATATTATTAATATAATTCAGTAAAATGTAAGACTGTACGCAAAGATTCGAGACAATACGTAACGTGATAATGTTTTTGAAACGGACTATGGTATGATATAATATATGTGCTGATTTGGCAAAACCCGTCGGATGTCACATGGACTAGTGATAAGATCAAATAAAGGTTAAATATCGTAATCTGCATGTTTTTTGTTTTGTTTATTTTCACTTTATTTTTATTATCAATGCAACTACATGATCTCACAAAAGGATTTTACAATTTGAAGCTTATAGAGAATTTAATTTGATTTTTTCCCCTGAGCTCTATCGAAGCAAAATACCTTCAAAATGTACCTAAAATCTGCCTCCATGTCAGAGGATTTCAATTCAGCGCTCAGAACCAAAACTTTAACCAAACCCGAACATATTACATATCATTCTTTTTGTCATTGTCCGTTCTGGAATGCAAGTCATTGCGCATGAATACAGGCTATCATTGAACAAACAAAACGAGTAATGGGATAACCGACAGAGACAATGCTGTTAACAGCCAGGTACTCATTTTAAACCTGAGTATTTAGAGAGCAATTGCCAGCGAGGAGGGAGGTCATCCTCCTAAAATATTAAGTCACTTAGTCAAGAATGGCAAAAATAAATTAAAAAATTTAAAGGTGGGTGGGGGGGGGGGGGGGGGGGGGGGGATAAAATCCCAATACGGTGTCTGGTCGGGGCAAAACCGGCGCGAACATATTTTGCAGGCCTGATATCCGTACACAATTATGGGCTTGATTTAACATTGTCGTAATGGACAATATTTTGCGTCGGTTTGAGAGTAGTTCCATAACAACAATAAGACCATAACAATTTGGGTTATCAGACATGCGAATAAGTAGATAGGTACACGCCGGGCAAAACTGAAATTAAAGTCTAATTTTTTTTTTAAAGCTAGCAAATCAAACGCTTTCATTAAGCAAAATGCCATCGGTTAACATTTTAAAGCAAACAAAATAAAAAAAGAAAGGTTGGGCTGTTGTATAACATGCTATCAACTAAAAGTATTCAAAGCGCTTTCCAAAGGGTC
>NC_088368.1:29073352-29113352 GCF_034508935.2 Berghia stephanieae | reverse complement strand
TTTTCCACATTGTATTTAAAGGTATTTGACTTATCAACCCTCACTATGATATGTTATATTATGTGATATGTTAAAATTCACTTTTACACCTCAGGGATACATCGACTTAATATTGTTTTGAAATGATTGGTCACAATTCGATTTCATCAACAATCTTATGTAGTTCTACTATACAGTTTTTGGCCTTTATTGATTTTTCGGACCGAGGGCCAGTCCGGCCTTGGAAGGTCTTTTCCCGAGGTTACGAAATATTCATTATTGGTCAAACACTGTATTATACCATCCTGGTTGTACAATTTCATATAAAAACCATTGTTATACAAAATAGACAACATTATAAACTATTAGATAGAATCTTAACGGAAGACGAGATTAGCAGCCGATTTTAGTTTCATTAATTAAAAGTGTCAAAACAAAAACCCCTCCCGTATTACTTCACTTTGTTTCCATTATTTAAATTACGTAACCAAGTCATTACACGTTCAGTTCAGTGCAGGGACACGGAAAATTATTTTAAAAGGTGACGGTCAGGAGTCATTAATTTTTGATATATGACTACTCACTTTGACCTTCGATATCAATTGTTTAAATCGATAGCACGATTACGTCACAAGCTGTCTTTAATGGATGTTTAGCTTGACCTGTTTATTCATATTAGAGACTACAGAAGTGGTGTTATAATACTAGTCATTGTTTGTTTGTTTTGTTTGTTTTTAAGTGTTTTACGGCGCTTGCGACACAAGTAGGTCATATCAGCGCCAGTAAAAAGGAAGAAAATATGATAGTAATAAGTTCTAGAATATAAATTAAAGCACCCAAGAAAAGGAAAGTCAAAGGGGAATTGGTTCAAATAGGAAATAGATGCCGATTCCAAGAGCACACTATCAAAGTACTTAGCTTGAGATCACCTAAAAGTCTCACCCAGACACAAGCAGGTCCCCACTTAGAGGAATACACGCAAATGTCTAATCATTGTTACATAACGTGCGCCTTTGTCGTTTTTTGGTATGGCCATCGCCTCAGGACAGATTGGAAGGCACAAAGTTGAGTCCTAAAGTCTGGTGTTTTCGGAGTTACAGCGCTATACAAAATATACAAGGCTCTGTAGTTACATTCACTCACCGCACTCAGGTATGAAACGAGTACTTGGCTGAAAACAACATTATTTATTTTTGAAAAAAAAAATGTTTTACCACCTCACATGTCTCGTCCTACAAGTATTGCCATTGGCAGCAGTAGTTTCGAACTACAATATTATGATGGTCTATCGGATATCCAGGCGACGAATTCATTGCAACATTGATGTACAGTTAGTTGCGAACCCACCCGGTAGCCTCGTCACAATGCAACGATCAACCAAATGCTCAGCTGTTCCAGGTTCTTTACCACAACGTGTACATGTGAAAGAGGTGGAAAGTCCCAACTAGTGAAGCGGGGCCTTAAGAGAGGTTGGCTTGAGACCCCTTGTGAAGCGCTTTGAGCCTATTTTAGAGGATACAAATAGGGCTATATATTTTTAAATCGGTTGTACAACTTTACGAAAGAGAAAAAAAAATGTAATCAGAAAAATGGACATTCAAAATCATAGCACTGTTTTCTGGTACATGAATGGCGAGATTTGTACAGACTGCCAACCATGAGGGAAGTCTCTAAACTGAGATTCAAAGTATACATTAAGATACTTTTTAAATAAAAGTTGAGCCTTTTATGTAGGGCAGCATCCTTTAAATGTGTTCAGAGTACTTCACAAGGTCCCAAGCCAATAACAACACTTACCATGTGGTTCCAGACTTACACCTGTTATTTTTCTACACGAACAATTCTGTAACCGGCTAGGAATTCATTTTACATCTAAGTACAATGAAAACCACTTTTGGCAAGACAATGTCAACTTTAGGTATTGATAGATTAAAAAGACCCACAACTTATTCAACAGTCTTAGTTTCAAGATTCAGATTGAATTTGTAGTAAACGTTTTGAGGCCAAACTGTAAAACGTTTTATGCCATTGTACGCCAGAGTTAAGCTTATTAAATGGCTTTTTAATTTTTAAAGAATGCACTGGGTAAGTAAATTATATATATAAATTCATTTACAAACTAGAATCTTGGAATGAAGTGTTTGGGATAAAGAAACACAACTATGTGTATGCCTAAGTAAATACTAAGTCTTTAACTATGAACTGTTAAGAGTAATGAGCAAATATTATGAGTATGACAGCCAATGACAGCTTTGAAAAAAAATGTATAAGGCATTACAAGGTAGATTTTGACCACGATGAATAATATTTACTACAAATTTTACTGTCGGGAGGAATGAGCGAAGGAATCGCTCTCCAAATTGTTTGAAGTGATAGCATGTAAGGTCGACTGTAAATACCGATTCCATTGTCGGCTGAAGAAAGTTTTAGGACAGATACATTCCTTGTTATTCATTTTGGTCCGGGGTTTTAAAAATTGCTTTATAGCTAGTATATGTTCATTTCATTTAATTGCTTCTGACTGTAATTTAAATTTAAGTTAAAAATGTTTGCTATACATTTATTTGGAGAAAATGATCACTAGGTCTATGACTGTGAACCTTGCTTTAATGTTTTTTATATCTCTTCTTTCTCTCAGGTTTTGGTACCAATAAGAGATGGAATTTACTTGGTGCGCCGTAGAGCTGATGTGGATGGAGGTGTGGTCTGACCTGCACGCACTGGGATATTGTTTTCTTGAAACACTGTGGTTATTGCCATATCTATGTTTTTGTTTTAATTGTATGAATATGAATCATTTATGTATTCAATGACAAGTAATGGACTTGGTATCAACCCGAGTCACGTATGAAAGCATTTGAATAGGCTTTTTGTACGTTATAAATGGAGAAGAATGAATATGAAAAGTTGTTCTTGGGTTAATGACCATTCTGTCACATCTGTTGGGTTTTCTTTAAGACCTTTTATATTGCCAACAATTACATCAGCGACGGTGTTGGGAAGTATACATCATTTTACTATTCCTGTATAGTATGGGGTTTCTATGTACACGTTAGCTGTTTCAAAGGTTTCGACTGTGCCACTGAATGTGATGCATTAACAGTGTTTCCAGTTTTGTCTTCGTCGTTGACCAAAGATGCTTTTATTCCTACTGTACTGCATCCTGTGTCTCTCAATATTTTGCAATCAGTTCCATTAGCTTTGCCTTCACAAAAAATAGCGAGCCTGACATGTGAGTTTGTGTTAAAAGTGATATACCTTTCACGCAATATATATTTATGTTTTCGCCAATGACATTTCTTGTGTCTGATTATTTACACTGGTTTGGAGTGATGCATTTGCAGTTTCTTTTGGATATCCACGATTTTGTAACATTTGTCTGCTGTGTGGCCTTTCATTCCACAATATTGACATTTAATTATAGCTTTGTTGGTTTTCTTATACTCGGTATTGTTGTCAGTGCTATTTCTTGTTTTGTTTTGATAGGATCGGCTGCGGTCTCTATTGAACTGTTTGTTCCATGGTTTGTTACTATGGTCATCTTGTTTCACTTGCGTGTTCCGAGAGATTGATCTGCTCATTCTATTTGAGTACTTAACTTTAGGTGTACATGGACTCTGAGCAGCGGCAGCGTATTATGGTTCCCTCAATGTTCTGCCAAGGGTTGTCAAGGGATGTGCACTGTTAAATTTTTCAGCGTAGATTTTTAATTTGTCCAAGTTTTCTGGCTTTCTTTCTGTAAAGAATGCGACTAAATCTGGGTTGCAAGCTTGATAGATTCGATTTTTCAGCGTTAGATAGTAAAGGCCTGCAAAGTCATCTTGTCTTACGTTTGCCAACTCAAGCCATCGATTTAAAAATTGAGTAATTCGGTTCACGAATGTATTAAAGTCTTCTCCACTTTCAGGCTTTGTAGTGTGAAACCTTTCCTGGTAACCATCTTCCGTTAATCTAAATCGTTTTAGTAGAGCGTCTTTAATTTTGCCATAGTCATCTGCATCTTCAATTAGTTGTTTAGGTATAGAAAACTTTCAGCTGTTCTCCAGACAAGCAGTTAATCAAGGCTGTGGCCCATTTGCTTTCCCGCCAACCATAACCTTTAGCCTGAACTTCGAATCGGTGTAGGAAGGATTCTAGACAGTCTGAGCGGTCATCGTAGGTAGTCATGCGCGGGAGTTTCATGAGGAACTCGTCACCAATATTATGTTTTCTCTCATGACCGGTTTTTGTTTTTTCAATTTCTAGCATCATTTGTGTCCTTTTGCTTTCTTCTTCTGCTAAAGCTGTCTGTCTTTTTAGTCCCTTTCTTGGGCTCTTTCTTCTCGTTCTTCTCTACGTATTCTTTCTTCATGTTCTTCTCTACGTATTCTTTCTTCATGTTTTTCTTTTATTTTCTCTTCTCACCATGAAATTATTCTTTTCTGGGGTATTTCCAAGTCCTTTGCGAGACTTAATTATCTTTTATATGCTTCCATGTTGCAATAAAATAGTTACGATATTTTATATATATAGACAGGATACTGTTACTGACTGCTTTATTTATTTACACTTACTGGAATGAACTGTTCTATTTTTTTAAATCTCTCTCTCTCTCTCTTATTTCAACTTATCATGTATGTTGAATTTGATGCCTTTTATCGTTATATCTTATAAAGCAATGTGTCAATACAATGCGGAGTTATTATGACTTATGTCGATAACAATGTGTCAATCGCGTGTACTCTAAACGGTGTTACTACGAAAAATATATCACCAATATGTGTGACTCGTCGTTAGTTTGTGTACAATTATTCGCAATGACGCTAATATACTAGAGTGTTATAACAATAATAGGATGGCAAAATAATCCCAAGCTCTCTATCACTAAATATAACATGACGGCTAGTAGACTCCTTTTTTTTAAAAGACTCACTTTTCAGAACATAATATATAAGTGGTTTTCGGTAACAGTAATATGTCAAAAATGTATTTAAAACAAATCACTATGCAAAACAAATCACGATGTCTATAGTTACTATGTGATGCTCAACTCATGTAAAAGAGAATAATGAAGGATGTACGTATTTACCAACTCAGTTCGTGGCTGGGACCTCTCTCTTGTTCAAAATGGTTGTCAAACAATTGTAGATAGGCATTGAAGAGTGTTTTACAGTGATGTCTGAAATACAAAACAATAAAATATCGGTAAGTTTTACATTAGTTACAAAATGTGTTCACAGTGATTGGATGATAGGATGATATTACATTATGGAATGTAAACATATTGAAAACAATTCATGAATGAGGCAAACAACAAAATGAAATGATATAATAACAAAGTGGACAAGGAATGTATGAATGAATGAATAAATAACAGTGAATAGATGAATGAATGAATGTATAAATGTATGAATGAACGAATGAATTGAGGAATACACGTATGAATGATTGGATAAATGAGTGAATAAACGAATGAACGGATGAACGAATGAATGAATGAACAATGAATGAATGAATAATTTATAAATAGGTGAATGAACAGGTAAATGAATGATTAAATGAATGAATAAATGAATGAATAAATGAAGGAATGAAAAGATAAATTGCTATTAAAGTTAAATGAAGAAGTGAAAGAAAAAAAATTAAGGTAATCTTGTAAATAGGGAGTACAAATTAAAATATGATCAAGTGGGGCAATTAAAGAGTTTTACAATTTAAACTTTAAAGTTAGATTGAAATAGATATATGTAACTAAATAAATTCAATTCTTTATGTGTCCCCTCCAAAATGTCATGGTCTCAAATGAGTAAAGAGCTACTCGACTGTGCATAAAATAAAGATGAGAAGAATAAGGCCCCAGAATTTACTAGTTACTTTAAAATGAAGAACGATTAACGATGTGTTTAAGATGAAATAAAAAGAAAGATGAAATTTAATTAAATGAGATGAATAACAATTATGGCAGTTACAAATAGAAAGATTGAGATATTACGTAACTTATGACAATATAATATCAGACGGGTAGGCCTGTGGGATTCCACTTCTAGTTGAGAAGGGTTGCATAGTTGAGGCCTTGGAAAAGGCTCTTTGCTCATATTGTCATCGTATCAGGTGTAAAACGGGGGAATAATGTAATAATTGTCTAACAGCCATGATTCCTCCTTCTACAAGTTAGGTGTTGCTGTTTGCTAGGGACCCCTTGTAAAAAAAAACGCTTTGAGCACGTTAAGTGGATATTGCGCTATATAAATGATAATTTTTGAAAAAAATGAGATTATGTTTCATTCTCATGAATAAAATAAGAAAAATTAACACGAGTCTCGTTGTTTATCAAAAAATTATGTTTTTAGTATCTAAACCTACCCGATAGTGTACCGGCGTCGGGTCTCATTAATTTGGTGTTGTCACGCTCCAGCTACCTTTGAGCATGATCATTGGCACGAAAGCACTCGACCGTGTCAGCACTTAAGGCTCTTGTTTTTTCCTGGAAATCTTAAAAGTATGAACATTTACCGGGGAATACAGTTTTGATAGACTGAACCTGAGGCTGATACTTGAGTTATTTCAGTCATTAGATAATAAAGTTATTTTATATTTAAAATTAAATCAATTGCTGATCAATTAATACCACCTCTCTCTCTCTCTCTCTCTCTCTCTCTCTCTCTCTCTCTCTCTCTCTCTCTCTTTCTTTCTTTCTGCCTGTGTTTCTCTCTCTCTATCTCTCTCTCTCTCTCTTACACACACATACATACACACATACTCAGAGAGAGAAAGAGAGAAAGAAAGAGAGAGAGAGAGAGAGAGAGAGAGAGAGAGAGAGAGAGAGAGAGGGGGGGGGGGGGGGAGAGAAACTAAAGAGGGGATAGAAGCAGAGGTGCAAGAGGGGAGAAATATAGAGGGATAAAGGGGAGAGAGAGAGAGAGAGAGAGAGAGAGAGAGAGAGAGAGAGAGAGAGAGAGAGTAGAACGGGACTTTGGGGCGGGGAAGAGGGGGGGGGGGGGAGGTAGAGAAGGGGAGAGACTGGTTGGGCGAATGGATGTTGAAACTGATAATGAATTTTCAACAGACAAAAAACACGCGGCACGGTTGTGCCGATGCAAATATCATATCTATTAATAGAGCTGAGTGGCAATATCAGCACACAGCAAATATTATTTAAGTATGGGATACCAGTGAGATAATAATATTGGATATTTCAGACGTGACGTTGAATCAGTGTGAATTTAATACAGTTGATAGCTCAAGAGTTTTGGCTACACAAACTACATTCAGGCTGTGACTTTTTAAAGTACCTTTTCAAACGGTAAGTTTTTTTCTTTTAAATTTGTCTAACATTGTTAAACGTTCTCTTCATTATCTACCAATGTTACCAGGCCTAATCCCAGCCCAAACATGATTCATTCATGGAGGCCTGTTCGTTATTCACCAGATTATAATAATACAGTCAGACCCAGAAACTGGTTCACTTACATATCCTTCAGAAAACGTTTCATTAAATGTATAGGAATAATAGTCTAAACATCTACAATCAGTTGCCGTTTGCATCGTGTCGTAGAATGTAGTACCCTCTCCCATATTATTATAATCGTGATGTGTGTGTGTGTGTGTGTCAGTGTGTAGTGTGTAGTGTACAATGCAATAGGTAAATAAATGCTTAATGAAATGTGTATGTGTAAAGAGACAGGAATGCAGATTACTTTAGTAAAAATGCTTTATACAAATCATAGAAAATGTCAAATAGTGTTTTTTTAAAATGCAATTTTTTCCTGCTGACCAAAATAAAGAAACAGATTTAGAAATTTCTTGATAGTATTCATCATGTAGACACGAGAAAGTATCTTGATGTTATGAAATTACCTTAATAATAATAATAATCTTTATTGTCCAAATAGGCAATTATTGTTCGGTTACAGCTCTTGTAACAGGCGAAAAACGTAATTAAAATAGTGGTAATAATGATGATAATAATACTGATAGTAATGATGATAATAATAATAAAATAATAATAATATAATAATAATAATAATAATAATAATAATAATAATAATAATAATAATGATGATGATGATGATGATGATGATGATGATGATGATGATGATGATGATGATGATGATAAGAAGAAGAAGAAGAAGAAGAAGAAGAAGAAGAAGAAGAAGAAGAAGAAGAAGAAGAAGAAGAAGAAGAAATTGGTTGCCAGAATTGTTTAGAAGCTAAATAACATAAGATTTGGATTTAGTTCATATGATGATTTCTTGGGGAGGGTGACTGTGTAAAATTCGTAGGCTATTCCTTTAGGTAAAATATTCACCCGAACTGCCGCCAGATGACATTTATCTACGCACAAAAGTACCTATGGCTAACCTTTTAATGTTTATTGCCTGTAACGGGTAATTAAATTTTTGTGATATTAGGGGAAGTCTAAAAACAAGAACAAAGGGCGAAGTGACGTAATTTTCTACTTTTATATTTATATATTTTTTTTGGCTTTAACTTTTAAAAAAAGTATAATCAAGTATCTTTAGAAATAACCCTACCCCAAGCCAAAAACCAACCCTTTTATACATTGCAAACAACTTACAAAGGAGATAACAACAACAAAACAAAACAAAAAATACACGCACGTACAACAACAAAAAGGACACCCCCCCCCCCCCTAAAACCCCCTCCTACAAAACAACAAAAAAACAAAAACAAAACGAAGGAAAAGTAAAAACAAAACAAAAAAACAATAAATAAAAAGATAAAACACCGCCAAGTTTTAGACTGGCATTTAAAATGCCAAACCTATTTATAAAATCATCAAAACGTGCGTAAAAATTGTTTAATTCATTGACGTCAACGTCACTCAATGAGTTTGATTTCCTTTTATTGTTGTTATGGTTGACGATCGTCTTCATTCCCTTCCATGTTTCCTTAATATTCCCAGATCTTCTCAATTTATCAAATTAATATATAAAGTGTTGCTATTGGTTATTGGTTGTATATTTTTACATTTTTGTGCATTTGCATATATATGTATACATTGTCGCCATAGATTCTCAACTTTGTGTTTATACATTTTTATGCATGCCGCGTCTTTAAACGAATTTCCATTTTTTGGATGAATAAAGTATATATTATTATTATTATTATTATTATTATTATTATTATTATTATTATTATTATTATTATTATTATTATTATTATTATTATTATTATTATTATTATTATTAAATACTCCCATTTTCATAATTCGTTCCACGTGCTTAATGTATTCGAGGTGAATTTTAACATGGTTTTACGTAATTTCACGAACCTACTGACAAATCAAAGTCGTTTTGTTTTGTTTTCTCGTTATTCATGACGGAAATTTTCGCTTATCTATATGTACGAGTTAGTATTGCTGTATTTTATACAACTCAAGTACTCAATAAACTCGTTCTGGTGGGAACACCACCACTCCCCGTGTCCTTAATCTTCAAATGTAAAAACAGTCAATATTCGGCAAAAAAAATAACAGTGGCTGCTAAATCAAGAGTTGTAGCCATCGTAAACTCATACTGATCGTAGCCATCGTTAAGTTAACGATGGGTACGGCTTCTTGCTACGTACTGATACTTACCCCAAAAAATCGTCAAAGAAGAAGACGAAGATCACAGGGTAAAAAATTAATTGTGAGTTGTAATCAATAGCTCAATCAATTGAATTATTTATTTCCTTGAAAACTTTTCACAACAACTCACTTTTCACTTTCGTTTGGTGATCGTCGTCTTCTATTGTGACGTAAAAAAAACCCCCAGTAAGTATTAGGCTTTAAGTTTATGGTGCAACACAGGGGTCGTTTTCATGAACGCGGACTAGTGCTTAGTCTTGGACTATCTCTGACTTTAGGGGTTTACTTTTCACGAGATTCATGTGCACTACTCACTAACATTGCCACCTTGGATTCAAAATGATACAGCAAATTGCACACTTTGTACACACTTGACATAAACAATTATTACATTTTTATCGTTAAAAGCCAGAAGCGTAGCTGCCTGTTAAGATTTCTACATTCATAAAAACTGATAATAATATGGATTAAACGTGTAAATTTATCGCAATGAGGAAAATTTTCAAGTATTTCTCCAGTGAGGTGAAGCGCGGAATTCTTTTTTCATAACATAAGACGAATAGCAATACTAATAGATTGCCCACAACCAGGAACTCAAAAGTGGAGAGGACAAATTAATAATTATGTAATTTTGATTATGCACCTCTTGAAAACTGCGGTTCCTTTGAAAGGTTAAACTGCATAACAATTTCATGAAATCTGTTGTTAAAGAAATTTAGAGTCAGTGATATTTCACATTACCACATTCAACCCCGCCCCTTTCCCATGTGAACATAATTCAAGAATAGCAAACATGTGCCCTGCTCGATGGGACCAGTGGCTTTTGTGCGACCTTTATGAGTTGTCTTGCTCAACAGTTGGTCGGGGATTATGTCTTTGTGAAAGGCATTTCTCCTTGTCCTATCGAAGACGGGCGTAAAAATTCGGAGGACCCTCCTGTTTTTTTGTTGTTTTTTTTTCTGTTTTTTTTTTCCTGTTTTTTTTTATTCATCATCATATCTTGTCGCGCCAGTGAGTCAGCCAGTCCCGGGCAGTCTGGTTGCATTCCCTCAGGTCAGCATTGGTGCAGTGAGGTCCCAGTGAGCATTCGGACAGGATGTGGTCCATGGTCTGTCTGGTGTGACCGCATGGGCATTCAGTGCCCGGTGAGATTTTCCATTTAAAGAGGTTGGTGGCGGTGTTTCCCACCTTTGCTCTAGCTCTGTTCAACGCCACCCAGTCTTTTCTCTTGAGGTCTGTGCCTGCTGGGAGCTTTTCTGTTGGGGGCTGGAGGGCATCGTTTGCTGTCTTGTCCCATTCTACCCATTTGTCCAGGCGGAAGAATGCTGAGTGATCTGGGTGAAGGCTCTCTACTGTGAGGAAGCTATTCCTTGATTTGAGCCTGCTTTTGGGACAATTGTGGTTATGAAGGGGGTGTCTCTGGTCCATTTCCTGTTTGTATTTTTGTATTTGGGCATGAGTTTCCCTCCGGATGTGTGGTGGGGCTATTCCTGCTGCACGGTAGACCAGTGGTAATGGTGTTGCTCTCAGCTGGCCCGTTACGATCCGGCAGGCGTTGTTGAGCTCGGGGTCTAGCTTGGAGGCATGGCACGATCGGGCCCATACAGCTGAGCAGTACTCCGCAGTTGAGTAGCTGAGGGCCAATGCTGTGGTCCTTAGAGTTTTAGGGTCAGTTCCCCAGTTCATGTTTGCCAGCTTTCCAAGGAGGGCATTACGCGTGGACACTTTTGCCTTGGTCTTCCTCACGTGTTCTCTGAAGGACAGAGTCCGATCAAGCGTCACTCCGAGGTACACTGGGTGGTAGTTGTACTCTAATGTCTGGCCATTCCACTTGATGTTAAGTTTTGTGTGGGCTTGGTGGTTGTTGAGGTGAAATGCACACACTTGTGTTTTCCCTGGGTTGGCGTTCAGCGAGTTTTTAGTGTAGTACTTTGTGAGGGTGTCTAGGGCATTTGTCAGTCTGCTCTCGATTGGTTGGAAGGATTGGTTTTTTTTATTACATCAATGTCTTTGTCTGAAAAATGTATAAGCACCTCACGGGCTACTTGTGTCGTTCAATATATTACTTGTCCGTTGTCCACCAGGGAAAAGCTAAATTATAAACGCGATGAGCTTTTTTCAAAACTGTTAAGTACTATTTCAAACAGCCCAAAATTATTTGCTAAGCTACGCCACTGAATGCAACTTTGTTGTGAATATTTTTCCTACGGGAAAGAGAATCAACACATACTTACTGTAAACATTTTAAGGCTTGAATCATATTAAATTGCAAAAAAAAAAAAAAAAAAAAAATAGATCAAAGGAATTCGGCATTTTGCGAAAACTGGTCTATCACTATCGGTATTCAAAATTCGTAATGTCATATCTAAGCCCGCATTCAAAAAATCATTGCATCACATTTCGTGACTTTGGAGGAATTCCGTGCGCACTGTACTTGGAACGGACTATACGTCATAGCGTCAACAAGATAGCAGCTATTTTTAGATTGAGTGCGCTTCTATTCGGGAAGAAAATGCGTCGGTTACGAATGACAGAGGCAAAAAGTGTCCTGTTCCCATTGACACAGGCTTTAAAAAACGATAAGATAAGTGCTGATTGTCGAAAGTACACATTGTTGTGAGTAAAACTAAAAAAAAAACTGAATCTATCGACTCGGAGTTGAGAGTGAACGAGAGACTCCGAAATCGAAGGGTTTGCGTCAAACAACAACCTAAAAAAATGATAAGAAAGTATAGTGGAGACAAAAGTTATTCTTATGACATTGCAATTGACTGAAATAATGTGATTTATCAGAACACACTTTCTCTTTTGTGTAATTAAAAAATTTCTATTTTTTTTTAAACGGTTCAATTTCTTTGAGTTACAATCTCCCAGCTCGTTGTCTCAATGAAACTGCCATTGGTCTAAATATAGAATTCACAGTCGACGATGGACATCATTGCAGTCTATAACAGTCGACAGTCAATATCACGTGTGGTGTTAATTTCCTCTTTGGAGGTATGAAGGCGCGTGTATCGTTCCTGCCTTCGTGTTGTAGAGAGTTGATGTTACCCGCACACAATAGCCGAATTAGTCACCTTCCTTACAACGCCTTTAGACATTTGTTTCGCTTGGGCTTGAGACTAGCTAGTCATTTACTAGACTAGTAAATTACTAAATCTAGTCCTCGTTCATGAGAACGGGTCCTTGACAAAAGTCAGTGATAGTCGGAGACTAAGCGCTAGTCCGCGTTCAGGGAAACGGACCATGTTACCTGTTTGAACCATTCTCTTTTGTCTTACCTTTTCTCTTGGTTTTGAAGTGTAAATGTAGAACCATCTTCCTTTTTTTACTTGCGCTGAAATGATCTAAATGTGTCGCACGCGCCATTAAAGCCTTAAAAACAAACAATACTATGGGTTTTTTTATGTTATCTACTGGGTTTCTTTTCTCTATCATCGACTTTAGTCCAAGTTTCTTCACCATGTCTACCACAATACGCAGTTACGATCCAGCTACCAAGAAGCTGAAGGAAGCAATTGATCTAGCGAAGGAATGTGGGACAGATCCAAAAGTACTCGAAGTCATGGAAGAATCGTTGAAACTTTGTCAACAACGAGATCAGGCCACACTCGATACGACAACCAAGCAAAGCCTGACTTGTTCGAAGATCGTTGAAGAGACAAACAACCATGATTGGAAAACTGTCTTTGAACAGAAGGAGACGACCTGGAACCTAATACCAAGCATGATGAGTGGTCATTTGGAAGGTAAGTTGATTTTAATGATGCTGTGCGTTTCGGTAAATACTCACCTCTTCAGCCAGCCAGACCAATCGCACCAACACTCAAGACTATCGATTATATTCTGTAGTAAGAGGGTGAGAACTAAACACTCAACTGGTGCTCTAAAACAACAACTATAGAAGATATAAAATGAATGAAATAAACGTAACTAGACTCTTTGTTATTGTTTTTTTTTTTTGCTACCAATTCGGTGATTATATGTCATGAAAGAAGCTCAAACAGACTATTAACGCTAAAGGTTACAACATGATTGTGCGTTTTAGTCCGTTTCAAAGATTCATGATCACACTCTTTAGCTCGCATCTTTGAAACCGTCTGACAAATAAATGGCCGTTGTTTTTTTTTTTTTTTTTTTTTTTGACATGATGGCTTAGATTGCACTAGACCCTACAAATTAATCTTTTGCTCATTGGAAAAACAACTGGTTCAAACGTTTGCTCATGAAAAGGACGGTGCCTTGCATTTCATAAAATAGTAGATTCACCTTATATTTTTAAAATAATGCGTTTCATATCGTTTAGCCACATATGAACACACTGCACGTATATTATTAATCACGGGATTCATGCGCCGCGTTAAGAAATACAGTGTAGACGTCTATTCATTATTTTAAAAAGTGTGGAATGCCGTAGAGATTAACTTCTCATTCCAGCTTTTTGTCTTTTTACAAAAATCACTTATAATATTTTGTGAGTAAATCGGAGATGGGAATGATGTATGTTGTTTTGTTTTGTGTGGAAATACGCTTCAACAGTCGTGACCTCACTTCCCTCGTAAGGACGCATGGTAACTTAGTAACTGGCTCTAAACTATCGGAACAATGGCGGACGCCCTTATGAAATATTTCTCCGACGAACATAAAAGTGTATACAGAGGAGGCAAACATTATAAATATGATCATGTTTTGACTTTTATACATTCTCATCACATGACATATGAAAAGTTCTAGCCATCATTAAGAATAAAAAGTACCCATTTTCTTTGTTTAGAACCAGGGTGCCTGCCGTTGCTGGGCGACGTGACATCAGAATAGTGAATCCAATTGAGGTGGGGGATCAAGAATTTTGCTCCGTGTCCATGCAACTCCTCTACTTGAAAATAGTCCTCAAAACGTTATAGTGTGAGTGTGTGTGTGTGTGTGTGTGTGTTTGTGTGTTACTGTAAAATTCTAATGTTTTGAGTGGTAAAAATGAAAACGCAGCAAAACATCAAAGGAATTAGTGATTGTGTGAGAACCTTATAAGATATTTTATTATTACTAATTAGGATTCATTATGTCATTGTCCGTTCTTTCCTTCAAAATATACCTAAAATCTGCCTCCATGTCAGAGGATTTCAATTCAGCGCTCAGAACCAAAACTTTAACCAAACCCGAACATATTACATATAATTCTTTTTGTCATTGTCCGTTCTTTGGAATGCAAGTCATTGCGCATGAATACAGGCTACCATTGAACAAACAAAACGAGTAATGGGATAACCGACAGAGACAATGCTGTTAACAGCCAGGCACTCATTTTACACCTGAGTATTCAGAGAGCAATCGCCAGCGAGGATGAAGGTCATCCTCATAAAATATTAAGTCACTTAGTCAAGAATGGCAAACAACAAAAATGATAAATAAAAAAAATATTTTTTTTTTAAATAAAAAAAGGTGGGTGAGGGACGGGGGATAAAATCCCAATACGGTGTCTGGTCGGGGCAAAACCGGCGCGAACATATTTTGCAGGCCTGATATCCGTACGCAATTATGGGCATGTTTTAACATTGTTGTCATGGACAATATTTTGCGTCGGTATGAGAGTAGTTCCATAACAACAATAAGACCATAACAATTTGGGTTATCAGACATGCGAATAAGTAGATAGGTACACGCCGGGCAAAACTGAAATTAAAGACTAATTCTAAAAGCTAGCAAATCAAACGCTTTCATTAAGCAAAATTAATGCAAACAAAATAAAAAAGAAAGTTTGAACTGTTGTATAGACTGCTATCAACTAAAAAATATTCAAAGCGCTCTACAAAGGGACTAAGACAATTATATCAGCACTTATCATGTAGAATGAGACATAATGACACCCGCTACATAGTGACGCGCTATTACAATATTTTGCGACACTACTACTACTACTACTACTACTACTACTACTACTACTACTACTACTACTACTACTACTACTACAACAGCTACTACTATTACTACTACTACTACTACTACTATTGCTACTATTACTACTACTACTACTACTACTACTACTACTATTGCTACTATTACTACTACTACTAGTACTACTACTACTACTAGTACTACTACTACTACTACTACTACTACTACTACTACTACTACTACTACTACTACTGTTACTACTATGGTGATGATAAAAGTGAAGACGATGATGATGGTGATGATGATGATAATGATGATGATGATGATGATGCTAATGATGATGATGATTTTAATGACGACGAGGATGATGCTGATGATGATGATCCTGATGATGATGACGATGATGTTCACGATGATGATAAAGATGATGATCATGACAATCATACGATAAATGATGTATAAGTTTGATAGAAAGATTTGTCTCCACTCCAATTATTGACAGTTTATTCGGTACCTTCAGATGAAAGCACTTCCGTGTACTAAATTATTTCAATTTGTTATTTCCCATAGGTCAGTTCTTGAAATCCTATTTGAGTGCCCAGAAAGTCAAGCGCGTCCTTGACATCGGGATGTTTACAGGTTATAGCGCCTTGTCCATGGCTGAGGTCCTACCAGGTATGAAGTTTTCCATTCGTCTCTATACATATATTTTCGAATTGAAGGGGGTAAGCAGAGAGAAGGGTTAATGAGGGAGGGGTCGGGGGTCACATGATTATACAGAGCCGAGGAGGACAACGGAATTCCTTCACCAACTAGACATTCAAACATGAAGACAATATGAGACGGGATGAAGAAGAGAACGAGGAAGAAGAAGAAGAAGAAGAAGAAGAAGAAGAAGAAGAAGAAGAAGAAGAAGAAGAAGAAGAAGAAGAAGAAGAAGAAGAAGAAGAAGAAGAAGAAGAAGAAGAAGAAGAAGAAGAAGAAATAGAAGAAGAAGAAGAAGAAGAAGAAGAAGAAGAAGAAGAAGAAGAAGAAGAAGAAGAAGAAGAAGAAGAATAGCAATGGCACTCTATCTTACCAGATATTCTTGAGTGTATCAGGTTTGCCATACAATTAGCCTTGAAGTGATCACGGTAAACCATTACTCTCTTTGTAAAGAAAATATCAATTTCCTGTTCCATTTGATAATCATGAGGCAATCAAATCTGGCAAGTAAATAAGTAGGAGATCTTGATTTTGTTGAGATCTACTCACAAATTAATTATTGTCAACTGAAATAGGCTTCAACAGTAGTGACGTCACTTCCCTCGTTATGACGCATAATAACTTAGTAACTGGTTCCAGACTATCGAAACAATGGCGGACGCCTTTATGAAATACTTCTCCAACGAGCATAAAAGTGTATCCACAGGAGAAAAACATTATAAATCTGATCATGTTTTGACTTTTATACATTCTGATCACATGACATTTGAAAAAGTTCTCGCCAGTATGATTAGAACCAAGCTGCTCGTTTCTGGGCGGACGTGTCATCAGACTATTGAATCCAACTGAGAATAAGAAGATATACACAAGTGTGACAAAATCTTTAATTGTTTATATATCCTCAGAGGATGGGGAGGTTGTGACTCTAGAATTTGAAGGTTACCTCAAGGGGCTTGTGGAAGATCTCATCAAGGATTCACCACACAAAAACAAGATCCGAATTATTTTGGGTAATATTATCATCACCATTGTCATCGTTATCATCATTGTCACCATCATCATCATCATCATCATCATCATCATCATCATCATCATCATCATCATCATCATTATCATTATCATCATCATCATCATCACCATCATCATTATATACACCTAAATTGATGGTATTGAGACCTCCGCTCTTAACTATAGATCAGAGATTATAATATGACTTCCCTCTCTGTTTTTTCTGGACACCACCATACATGTATATTATGTTAAAATTCACTTTTACACCTCAGGTGAAGGTCAGGAGTCATTAATTTTTGAAATATGACTACTCACCTTGACTTTCGATATCAATTGTTTAAATCGATTGCACGATCACGCCACAAGCTGAGAAGTGGTGTTATAATACTAATCATTGTTACATAACGTGCGCCTTTGTGATTTTGTGCTATGGCCATCGCCTCAGGACAGATTGGAACGCACAAAATTGAGTCCTAAGCAATTGTCTTCAACAGTCATGACGAGCATAAAAGTGTATCCAGAGGAGAAAAACATTATCAATATCATGTTTTGACTTTTATATAATATTCTGATCACATGTCATATGAAAAGTTGTAGCCAGCATGAAGAATAAAAATACCAATTTTCTTTGTTTAGAACCACACTGCTAGCCGTTGCTGGGCGACGTGACATCAGACTATTGAGTCCAATTAGAGTCTGGTGTTTTCGGAGTTACAGCGCTATACAAAATATACAAGGCTCTGTAGTTACATTCACTCACCGCACTCAGGTATAAAATGATTACTTGGCCGCAAACAACGTTATTTCTTTTTGAAAAAAACAAAAAACAAAAAAAAAAACAAAAAAAAAAAAAAACTACCACCTCACATGTCTGGTCCTACAAGTATTGCCACTGGCAGCAGTAATTTCGAACTACAGTATTATGATGGTCTATCGGATATAACGAATTCGTTGCCACATTCGTGTACAGTCTCAAACCCACCTGTTAGCCTCGTCACAATGCAACGATCAACCAGATGCTCTGCTGTTCCAGATTCTTTACCACAACATGTACATGTGGAGCAGGTGGAAAGTCCCTACTAGTGAAGCGTGGCCTTAAGACAGGTTGGCTTGAGACCCCCTGTAAAGCGCATTGAGCCTATTTTAGATGATACAAATAGGGCTATATATGAAAGCTCAACTTTAATTTTTTTCTTCCATTTTTTCCTCTTAAGGCAACGCTCTTGAAACCATGTCAACTTTTAGAGATAATGGGGAAAAGTTTGACGCTGTTTTCATGGACGCTACAAAGGATGAATATGAAGAATACTTGAGGGTGAGATTTGTCAAGGCTATCCTAGCAGTATTAGTAGCAGTAGTAGTATTTGTAGTTGCTGTAGTAGTAGTAGCAGCAGCAGCAGCAGTAGTAGTAGTAGTAGTAGTAGTAGTAGTAGTAGTAGTAGTAGTAGTAGTAGTAGTAGTTGTTGTTGTTGCTGTGGTAGTTGTAGTTATAATTGCTGCAGTAGTTTTAGAAGTAGCAGTAGTAGTAGTAGTTGTTGTTGTTGTTCTTGCTATTGTTGTAGTTTCAGTAGCAGTAGTAGAGTAGTCACTTATGTAGATAATAACAAAAAATGAAGTAAGTAGAAAAAAGGCCAGAAGACAATATAGAATAAAAACTTTGCCATTAAACCACATAGCCCCACCTCTGAAACGCGCATTGGGTACATTTGGTGGATATAGTTATATATAAATCCTAACGTTTAAAAGAAATGATAGATATAATGGTTATCATTAAATCATGGGAGCACATCGTCATATAAAAATACATTCATAATTTGTTTTCAATGTGTTCAACAGATTTGTTTTGAGGGTAACCTCCTTCAGCCAGGGGGGACAATCATCATAGACAACGCCTACTGGGGAGGAAGTCTGTACACAACACCTGATAGTTCCACCGCTAAGTTTGGAGAAATGCTCAGAGGGAGATCTGATTTACATGTGGTAAGTAAAAAGTAGTCCTTCAGAGTCATCGGAGTCATGGAGCCAGAGTTTATCCAAGTTTTTATAGCTCTAAACGGAGATTGGCAATTGTTTGCTACTATTTGGATAGGATACCAGTCTATCGCAAAGTACTTTCCACCTGATCTAACAGACCCAACTGCTGACTGGACCAGGGGTCATAAAAAAAATCTCAACTTCACCCGGGATTGATCTCGGTCCCTTTGCATGTGAAGCAAGTGCTTTTCCACCAACTGACCTTTCGGTATCTTCTGTGGGAAGTATAAATAAATAAATAAATAGATAAATAAATAAAGAAATAAATAAATAGATAAATAAATAAATAAATACACTTGGTGCCGTCTAGCTAGATAAGAAGTGGAGACAATACCGCCGTGCCACTCTGACTGACTACATTGTATACAATATATAATGATAGATACAAATAAAAAGCCCGAGGATGCTATTTTCCCGAAAAAAAAATCAGATATAAAACAGTGAATTAACTATTTAAATGATCAGAAATAAGAAATCATTTTTATTTTTCAAGTTTTAATAACTTGCATTTCGTCGTTCATTTCACGTATCATCGTAAGTGAGAAGTTTCACTTACTATCATATCAGATTAAATAAGTATTGACACAATGCATAGACACGAAGGGTTTTTAAAACCATGATTTATCTCCAAACCACTTGTTATTTCTAGTTGTTGTTTTTTTTACAAAAACATACAAAATATATAACATAGGATATACTATTTTATATATCATTAAACTGACGAAATGTCACTTACATGAAACAACGATGATGTGGTGATGTGTGGCCATAACAGTAACATTTTTGCATTAAATTGAATGGTACTTGGATGATGTATATGTGCAACTTTACTTTTGACTAATTCGGATTTTATTTGGGTTGATGATGCATTTAAAAATACCTAGTTAAAATCAAAGAGCTGGAATAACATTTCTGATTTTAGAGGGAGAATCACTAAAAGAATATCCAGAAAAGACTTCACATTGTATACAGAGATAAAGTTTTTGCTTTCAACAGTGTTTCCAAGTTGGTCAGATTCATAAACTAACTCCTCTGTTATACAAATTTACGAAAGTGAAAATGAAATTTTAATCAGAAAAATGGACATGCAAAATCATAGCACTGTTTTCTGTTTCATGAATGGTGAGATTTATACAGACTGCCAACCATGAAGGAAGTCTCAAAACAGAGATTCATAGTGTACATTAAGATAATTTTGTATAAAAGTTGAGCCTTTTTTGTAGGGCAGCATCCTTTAAATGTGTTCAGAGTACTTCACTCGGTCCCAAGCCAATAACAACACTTACCATGTGGTTCCAGACTTACACCTGTTAAGATAGTATGCAATACCATTATTTTTCTACACGAACAATGCTGTAACCGGCTAGGAATTCATTTATCATCTCTGAGTACAATGAAAACGACTTTTTGTCAAGAAAATGTCAACTTTCGGTATTGATAGATTAAAAAGACCCACAACTTATTGAACATTCCTAGCTTCAAGGTTCATATTGAATTTGTAGTAAAAGTTTTGAAGCCAAACTGTAAAACGTATTTTGTCAGTGTACGCCAGAGATAAGCTTATTAAATGGCTTTTTAATTTTAAAAAAAGCATTGGGTAAGTAAATTATATATGCACTGGGTAAGTAAATTATATATAACTTATGCACAAACTAGATCGATTTAGAATATGGGAATGAAGTGTTTGGGATAAAGAAACACAACTATGTACCTATATGCCAAAGTAAATGCTAAGCTGTCTGAAACTATGAGCAACTATGGATATGACAGCTTTGAAAAAAAAATGTTTAAGGCATTGCAAGGTAGATTTTGACCACGATGAATATTATTTACTACAAATTTTTCTATCGGGAGGAGTGAGCGAAGGAATCGCTTTCCAAGGTGTTTGAAGTAATAGCATGTAAGGTCGACTGTAAATATCGATTCTGTTGTCGGCTGAAGAAAGATTTAGGACAAATACATTCCTTGTTATTCATTTTGGTCCGGGTTTTAAAAATTGTTTTATAGCTGTAATTGTATAACTGTAATTTAAATTTAAGTTGAAAATTTTTGCTTAACATTTATTTGGAGAAAATGATCACTGTGTCTTTGATTATGAGCCTTGCTTTAATATTTTTTTTCTATTTCTTCTTTCTTTCAGGTTTTGGTACCAATAAGAGACGGAATTTACTTGGTGCGCCGTAGAGCTGATGTGGATGGAGGTGTGGTCTGACCTACATGTACTGGGATATTGTTTTCTTGAAAAACTGTGGTTTTCAGTTATCGCCATATCTATGTTTTTGTTTGATTGTATGAATATGAATCATTTATGTATTCAATGACAAGTAATGGACTTGGTATCAACCCGAGTCACGTATAAAAGGATTTGAATAGGCTTTTTGTACGTTATAAATGGAGAAGAATGAATATCATGCGTGTACAATTCAATGCCATAAATCACTCTTTTACTCAAATGTTATAACTGAGACTCTAGCTCAAGTAGTTATTGGCACGTTATTCTGATGCTCAAGAAGTCCGCAGTACACACGGTATGAAAAATGGAATATATCTTTTTCATTGTGTGTGTGATTTTATTTATAGATTATACCGTTGTATTTCATTGCTTAAAACCTAGATATGTTTTGTAAATATCTGAATAAAAATTAATTTTTATTCAAAATGAATTGGAAAATAAAATTTTTATTCGTGACTTTGTTTATTATAACATAAATCATATTTTAAAGGAAACAACCAATTTTTTCCGTGTATATCTCTGAATTGTCTAACTTACTGATCGGCCTTTCATTATTTAAGAATAACAATTGTGATAAGAGAGTACTTTATAAATATTTTTTTAAAAATAATATAAATTGTAGCATCAAATACAAAAATATCCTACAGTAAATGCCTCAGGTAGGGACACATTGTTGTCTCTAAAATCTGTTGTATTTTCTTCCGGTTTGTCCCTTTCAGATTGTTGTAATGATCCTCATGTTTGTCGTCATAACGTCAAAATTGACTGTAACATGTACAGAATATCACTGCAAGATCAATTCTTGACAGAATATAAACTCGAAAGTGAGTGTGGGAGAAAGAAGAGCAAGTTAATAGAGTCCAAAGAAATAACCTTAGGCTGCAACCCTCCCCCCCCCCCTCCGCCTCCGCACTTTCCCCATCTCTAGGGGACTTTCACCATTGTGATTTTTAAAAAAAGAGAAACTCCTAATTCACAAAATCCCACTAATTAAGCTTTTGTGAAGTCATTGCCCCTTAATTGTCACAGTGTGAATAAATAATTAGCTTTTTAAAAATTGAGAGTTTTGTATAAGAACATATACCTATGTGACTATGTAATCAGACATATCTTTCATAAGGTGAGCACATTTGCATTTTCACAGGAAATGAAGAATTTACCACAAATTATGAATTAAAAACACGATTTTCTCAAAACAAAACGTATATCTAAAACCAATCGGTTGCTCCTAAATGTTTCGCCACAAAACTAAACCCTTCATCAATGTTAAGTTTTAAAATATATTTTTTAATTAAAAATAACCAGTGTGGCGTTCATGAGTTATTGCCCTTGAAAGTCATAAGTAGCTACATTTATTTTTCAAATTTCGTTTTTCCATTGTTTTTCTCTGCAATTATCAGGTTTTTTTCTTAATGTATAAAACCATTTGCAGTAGTTTTTATTTTTTGGAATTTATATGCTTTGTTAATATTTTTTTATCAGCTTCTTAATATGCTTTGTATAAGGAAAATTGTAGCTGCCCCTCCCTGAGTTGGTGGAATCTTCAATATTCCACGGCTGTCCCACTTTTTCTTTCTCTCTCCTTCTCTCTCTCTCTCTCTCTCTCTCTCTCTCTCTCTCACCCCCCCCCCAAACCTATATCCTTTGTCCTTTGTCTCAAAGCGGTTTTGTTTCCTTTTTTTCTTGACTTACTTGATTTAATCCTCTTTGCTTTTTGTGGAAGTTGGGGGCTCTACGAGCGTCCGTCATCTGCCTCTATCCTTGGCTTTCTTCTTGGTAGTCTCTCAGGTGAGGTCTTCCCATCCTCATTTCGTCAGAGAGTAAGTGCCTCCATGCCTGTTTTGGACGCCCGACCTTTCTTGTCTTTAATTTGAAATCATTCCATTTATTTTTGCATACGCCTTGTCATCATTTTTTTGTTCAGAGAGAAAAGTAGGGTGGATTTTTTTTTACTATATCCAGTTTGATCTAGTAAATACGGCAGCTCGGCCTCATTTATTTGATAAACGTTCATTGCAAAACATAAGCGTACTATCCAATGGATATCAAGCAATAAATTCCACTTTGATGTACTTTTTGGTATTCAAATAAAAGATGTATATTTGCCATTATTTTCCTGACTTTGTATCTAATTTACACAAGACATTTCTATAATAAATTTGAAAAACTGTTTGGGATTCTGCGACGTGAAACCAAGGATAGGTAGAGAAAATATATAGCCGAAACCATCAACGTATAAAGAAAGGATAGAGTAGGACAGTAGAATGATAGTAAATGAGATTATTAGAGGTAATCCGTTTGTAGGTTACCCCCGAAACCAGACCAATGCACGGAGATAGACAGGTAAAGAAGAGGAGAAGATAGTGGGCCGTGCCTCAGTGCCTCATGAAATAATAATAATAATAATAATAATAATAATAATAATAATAATAATAATAATAATAATAATAATAATAATAATAATAATAATGATAATAATAATAATAATAATAATAATAATAATAATAATAATAATAATAATATAATAATAATGATAATAATGTAATAATAATAATAATAATAATAATGATAATAATAATAATAATAAATAATAATAATAATAATAATAATAATAATATAATAATAATAATAATAATAATAATAATAATAATAATAATAATAATAATAATAATAATAATAATAATAATAATAATAATATACTTATATAGCGCCCATTAATCCACTGACAAGTGCTCTATGTCGCTTAAAAATCACCCAGACTATATAGACTAGCATACACACTAACACGCCTACACACATACACCCGTACAGTCAAACCCACATACAGAAACTTCTCCGCATCCACATACGCTAGCTCTTTACATTCACATGACTATATCATCTACCCTAAATTAAAACATAAAGCATATTAATTGTCAAAATAAACTCTTCTAAATATTTTGGTTTTCAATTTCTTTTTAAAGGTATGGGCAAGCCCATGGTCACTGACGTGACATTCAGAGACATTAGAAGGATCGTATATTTATATTGTAGGATACCATAAAGAAGAGAATGATGCCCTGCAAAGCCATTCTACACTAATAACATGTTCCATTTGAAAAAAATTGCTTTTCACTCAGTAACAAAAAAATGCTGGAGCAAAATCACTCTGTCACTTACATGGCAATTTTTGTATGCCATACTTTGGATCACTTTCTTCTGTTGTAAATTTCTGATTTATATAAAACTAGGAGCTTGGATTTAGCTGTGAAAGTCCAATAAGTCATACTGATTGGATTGAAAATAACAAAAGAACGATGCCAACTACATGTTAAAAGTTTAGTCTGGTTTTGCTCTGTCACTGACGTGGCAAAAATGAAAATGTAATTTTTAACACATTTCTTTTGATATATTAACATAATTTTTGGTTTCACAATTGAATAAAACAATACCAACAGTTTAGTGCACCTTGTGGTTTAATTTCAGGAACAAAAATTGTAATGTTTAACAAAAAAGATATTAATTACAAACATTTTGCAATAAATCTATACATAGCATTAAAAAATTCGTGCTTTGTCCAAAACAAGTGGCAAAAATCATCAAATTAATTTTAATTAATTCGCCAAACCTGTTACAAAATTAAAACATAATATTCTCTTTCACTGTAAGTACTAAAATCGATGAGCTTTAGGAAATAAAAGCGATTTGTTTTGGACCGAGATCTTTGTCATTAACTTGGCACAATTAATTCTCCCTCCTAGTCCACTAGTAACTCCCATAGTGGGCAGGGAGGTACTTGCTGTGTCTTCTATGCCCCTGTACCTGTTTTTCAATTGCTTTCTGTCTTTGTCTTGGAATGGGATTACTTGGTCTTCTCCTGACCTTGGCCAGAGTCCTTGGCTGGGAGGGAAACAGTCAAATGTATAGTTATAGTTTGGGAGATGATATTTTTTTCTTGTAAATCATCTCTCTGTTATGTATTGTTATTTTTTATTTTTAACATATGATTTGTAACCATTTGAGTGTATTCTTCTTAGTGGGATCTTGTGCTGGTGTCTGGGTGAAACTTTTAGGTGATCTCAAACTAAGTACTTTGACAGTGTGCTCTTGGAATCTACATCTATTTCCTATGCGAACAAATTCCCTTTTGTCTTACCTTTTCTTGTGTGCTGTAAGTGTAATTCTAGAGCTTTTTACTATCCCATTTTCTTCCTTTTTACTGGCGCTGATATGACCTTAATGTGTTGCAAGCGCCGTAAAACCCTTAAAAACAAACAAACAAACAACAACTAGTATGTTTTCATTAAAGATTTCTTGCATTGCCAATGGAGATAGTAAAAGTGAAATTGAACTGAATTGTCAGCTATGTCAGAATAGAAATACACGTCATAAATGTCATTTGCATCACCTTTCACCACAAAAGTCCTTAAGAATCAATTGGTTGTCGCAAACTACAGCTCCATTGTTGTATGTAATACATCATCTGACAGAGGAAGTTGACTGTTGCTCTTGTTATCAAAGCTGTTAAGTCTGTTATGCCTGCCTGATCCGAATGAGTCGTCATATTTTCGTATTTCACTGCATAATTCTCTGAAAAAAAATCATGAAGAATAATTTATCCAGAGCTCAAATTTGCCTGAAGCTTTTTTTCTTTTGTGAACGCTGAGTGATTGAAATTAATGAATTCTTGTTTTCTTAAGAGCCTAAGTTGTGTTTAGCGTTTCAAATTCTTTTTAACTCTCTCCTTACCAACAATTCTAAAAACTTTTACCAAAAACTCAAACCTACCCAACACATAAATTGAATTTTTAAACTCAAATTTAAGTCCACAAAGTGCATTATATACATAATTTGTGGATCAAAACAAGCGTTGTAAAACAGTATTAAGTTCTTGTAAATATAACAACACATTTTCTTTTAAATATTATGATTTAAAAAACAAATCTGAGTCAGAAAAATGTTGGTTGTATCGTAACGAATGTGACAATTTTCCTATAGGTGGTAAGGAGAGGGTTAAGCAGTACCCATGCCATCCTCTCTTTCTTCCTTCTTGGCTTTTCCCCCCATTAAAACAGATGGTAGACGATTCTATAGTCTGATAGAAGATGTGTGTATGAGGAAGCGAAGTGATTATTTGATTTTGGTAGCGGAATCGTCAATCGACAGGAATCAGTGTATCAACAACCAGAGACAATGGTTTTTCTAAGCAAGTACTGCAACTGTCTAATGAAGAGGAAGATGAATTTGGTTTGCTGATAGAGTCACACCATTAATTGTTTGCTGTCAGTTTTCCTTGAAAGACTTTTCTTGATTCCACTAACATGCTTCAAGTTTTCATGATACACACAGCAGCAAACATTTTGATCCATCTCCGATATGAGCTAAATATGTACTAGGCACCTAGTAGCAAGTTTTGATTTGCCTATTTTGAAATTTGAACCAAATCCCCATTGTCCTACTTTTTCTTAGGTGTTGTAATTGTAATTCTTGAATTGTTTGAATATCCCATTTTTTACCCCTAAATGTGTTGCAAGCGCTGTACAACCCATAAGCACATTTTAACTGGCACAGTCACTCGAGCTTATTTTATTAATAGCTACGATTTGAGAAATAGATGAATGGGTTTTTAAAAAGAAAATAAATAAATAAATAAATAAAAATAATAATGATAATGATAATAATAATAATGATAATAATAATAATAATAATAATAATAATAATAATAATAATAATAATAATAATAATAATAATAATAATAATAATAATGATAATAATAATAATAATAATAATAATAATAATAATAATAATAATAATAATAATAATAATAATAATAATAATAATAATAATAATAATAATAATAATAATAATAATAATAATAATAATATAATAATAATAATAATATAATAATAATAATAATAATAATATAATAAATAATAATAATAAAAGTAAAAATAATAATGATAATAATTATAATAATTACTTTTTCATCTGTGCTTTAATTGTAATTCTAGAATATTTTTTTTTACTATCCTTTGTTTTTCCTTTTTACTGGCGCATTGACCTAAATATGTTGCCAGCCGTAAAACCCTTTAAAACACGTTGATTGGCTGTCATCAGATCTCTTTTTATTAGTAACTACCACTTGATAAATAGATGGATGGATGGGCGATAAAAATAATAATCATATTATGATGATTAGGATGATGATGATGATAATAATAATAATAATAATAATAATAATAATAATAATAATAATAAAAATAATAATAATAATAATAATAATAATAATAATAATAATAATAATAATAATAATAATAATAATAATAAAATAATAATAATAATAATAATAATAATAATATAATAATAATAATAATAATAATAATAATAATAATATAATAATAATAATAATAATAATAATAATAATAATAATAATAATAATAATAATAATAATAATAATAATAATAATAATAATAATAATAATAATAATAATAATAATAATAATAATAATAATAATATATAGTAATGATGATGATGATGATGATGATGATGATGATGATGATGATGATGATGATGATGATGATGATGATGATGATGATGATGATGATGATGGATAATAATAATAATAATAATAATAATGATGATGATGATGATGATGATGATGATGATGATGATGATGATGATGATGATGATGATGATGATGATGATGATGATAATAATAATAATGATAATAATTATCGTGACGCTCGCACATAAAATACGCTGCAGAGGATTATCTAGATAAAGTGCATATTAACTCTATTAACAAATGTCTAAACTGCGGAATTTTACGCCTGTCGACTGGCAATTTCAGTAAGCATTGTACCAGCTGTATCGGCTATATTTTATAACATGCTCTAATTCACCTAGCCCTGTTGAAGCTACAAGATTAAGTAGACATCACTCCGCATGCAAATCCAGCATGTTGTTGTTTTTTTTAATCTTGTATATCGTTTGAAGTCTTATTTGATGCCAAAGTTATGTCAGACTTGTTTTGAAGTTCAGCAGATAGTGCAACAGCGAATTTCATTATTGAAAACATGATAAAGAGGAAAAATATCCGTTAAATTGATATAATGATTAAATGTATTTATTTATTAAGTACACACACTTTTGAGTTTGGAACCCCGTCATATTTCTTTACACTTTTAATTCATTTTGACGTTGAACTCAGAACAGAAAGTGTTACGGATTGTTTATAGAGGGGCTGAAGATAACCGCTTTGTCAAAAGACAGCAGACAAATGCGATCCGTAACATAAATAGACGGACCCACAGACAAAAGGCTCATAATATAAGCCAAGATTGAGAGAAGAAGAGAAATAGAGAAAGACAGAATTCCTTGAATCTCAGTGTTCATGGGACCCACCACACCACTGCCGATCTCGAATCCGAGGTAGGACAATGTTCCATTTCCAAGGCACAGTTTATCGATATTTCACGAAGCATCATCAAGTTTGTTTTTTTTTTTCAAACACACCCGGAGATGGACGAGATGGCTGTTCCAATCAGAGGAGAAGACAATGATGTAATCTACCTCGTCAGAACTCTTTGAGGTTGAAAAGAACTTTATGAACGAGTCTAGAGAAAGTTGCTGGTGCATTTTTCATGCCGAATGGGAGGATGTTAAACTCATAGAGAGCATCTGGTGTTATGAATGCTGACCGTTGTTTTGCTTTCTCAGATAATGTCATCTGATAAAAAGCCCTATTTGAGGTCAAACTTGAAGACGAAACAAATCGATGAGATCATCGATTCTGGGAATGGGAGCGATCTATATTCACGGTTTCGTCCAACCAAGTCAATCACATGATTTGTTGCTGTGAAACGATTGGACATTTCTGAATGTATCTAAACACGCTGCTTTGTTCATGAAAGTTGTAAAATACCCATGAGTCATGCTGAGCAAAATGACCAATTGTAACGTTGGATATTTCTCAAACTGTGAACACTTGTCACTATGTGGGTCATTTTGAGCACACTTTGCAATGTGACCAATGACCTCGAGCACATGGAAATGTAATATAGATCGTTCCCATTGGAAAAGAGTCAGGAACGGTAATAGCGTTGATCTTCTTATATGATATAATGATTAAATGTATTTATTCAGTACACACACTTTTGAGTTTAGTACCTTGTATGTCACCCTTTCAAATTTCTTCACACTTTTTATTCTTTTAGACATTGAACTCAGAACAAATGGTCATCGAGTTGATCCCACATCTCTACCAAAATGATCAACAAATAATCCGAGATAGATTGATAGACAATGAATAAATAGACAGAGACAATAAATGTGACCCCTCGTCTCAAACTGTATTATCTCGGGATGGACCAGATGCTAAAAAGTCAAATTATAGTTAAACTGGTCAAAAATATGAAACGTTGGTATTTAGCACAGTAAAATATGATATTCCTTTTCCTCTATAAAGCATATAAACTCAACTTAAGCATGATATTTCTGGCTACAAATTCCATTTTCAGCATCTTAATCATCCTGACTTAATACTGTTTTGAGACGAGTGGTCACAAATATGGTTGAGGGGAGTTAGCTGGAATCACGTAGAGTGCTCGACAGTTTCTTGGAGCGAATTATTTATTTATTCTCACCTCGTTGTGTTACATAATCCGACAACATTGGTGTTTCATCCTGTTGAAATCTACAAGGAGGTTATTTAAAAGTCCTACAGAACGAGGTGAGAATAAAAGAAACAGACGGATGGATGGGTAGGATGGAATGGATGGATTGATGAGTGGATGAATGAATGGATAAGATGGAATGGAATGGAATGGATGGATGGAACGAAATGGATGGATGGATGGGAAGGAATGGGATGATGGAATGGATGGATGAATGGATGAATGGAAGGAATGGGATGATGAAATGGAATGGATGGATGGATGAATGGATGGAATGGAATGGATGGATGGAGGGACGGATAGATAGAAAAAAGACACTCGGAGTGATAATGGTCGTAGTAAGTAGGGGGATATAATTAAGGGATAAATACTTTTAGGCAGTTGGAGAGAGGTAGGGTCGAGAGAGAGAGAGAGAGAGAGAGAGAGAGAGAGAGAGAGAGAGACAGACAGACAGACAGACAGACAGACAGACAGACAGAGAAAGAAGAGAAAACATATACGAAGCTGGGGGAAGGGGTAGCGGGAGATTTAAAAAATTAGAGAAGCGACCCGCTCTGAAAACATACAATATGTCTCTTCATATAACTTGGTTGAATCATGGCTTTCGTTTTATACCTCTGATTATACCCAGGCTACGGTTGAATGGTAACAATGAGATAACGATATTGGGTATTAGAGAATGAGAGATACGGGCGTAAATTGAACCAATGTGAATTTACATTTCGACACAGTAGGCTACACACTACAGACAACCCGTGACTTTTTTCGGCACCATTTCAATAATTGTAAGTTGCCTTATTTCAAATTTGAATTTTTTGTCTCCATAAATACTCACACTTTTAAGTTCACTCACATCTATAATCTTTCAGAAACATTTCATTACTTATTAATGACCATATTATCTTTTTTAAGTAAAGATCATTTGCATTTTTGAATTGTTAATTTAAAAGAATTATATACATAACTCTGGATACAACGTTTTCTAGCAGACCGGAATAGGATACGAAAACGATTTTTAAGAATATGTTTTAAAACGGCAAAATGTAATTGGGAGAGAATCGACAATCCATAAGTGAATTTTTGTTGTGGGCATGCACTAAAGAGTTATAGGTCCATCTTTTTTTTTTAACCGAGAAAACGTTTACTGTGAATGTCTATTTAACGCGAGCTTTTATATAGCACAATATTTACTAAAATGTGCTCAAAGCGCTGTACAAAGGGTCTCTGAACAACAGCAACAAGTAACATGTAGAACGCTTGTTAGGCGATATTACATTTTGTTTCGACAGAGACAACGCTGTCAACGGCCAGGTACTCATTTTACACATGAGTACGGTGATAGAATCTGAGTAAAGAGCCTTTTCCAAGGACTCAACTATATAGACAGCAACGGTTTTATAATATTTTGGTACACTATTTTCTATAGGTTGAACTGAAATCTCCCTGCATTTTTCTGCAAAATTGTCGCTTTTAAACAATTGTATGGCATGTTTGCATGATAAAAGAACTTAACTGTAACAAAAATCTAATTGCTCTCCTTTCTGTGAAAAATATCAGTAACTGCCTAGGCAGAACTAAAATAAATAAATCTCAATCCAGAACAAGAACAGACAGTTACATCATCATCATCATCATCATCATCATCATTGCCTTTTTCACCCTGGGTCAGGGTATTATATATAGGCCACAGACAAACAGTTTCCATCTTTCACAATCCTGAGCTAACTTTTTTTAACTCGATCCATGTCTCATCACTCCTCTGTATATCAGCATCTTTAATTTTTCTGTTGTCCTTCATTAAATTCTGTCATTGCAGAAAAAATTCGGTGGCCCAAGCTAAAAAAAAAAGGATTTGATTTGTCCGTCTGTGTTTCTGTAACCATGAGTTTTACGGAAGGGTTGTTAACACTTCTACAACCCCCAACCTGGAGGACCGGGTGACTCAAAAAGGGGGAGTCACACACCATTAGTCGCCTTTTACGATCGCTGGCTTGGCGTTGGACTATTCTTGCACCTTCTCAAATGAGGGACCCTGGACACCACACGGGGGGTTTGGGGGGGGGGGGGGGGGGGCAGGGAGTTACATGGAAATGGACACATTATCCGTCGGCAGCAGAAGAAACAAGAGTTTGACTCTCTATTCTCTATCTCACAAAAATAGTTCGTTTGCTCTCTCTCTCTCTCTCTCTCTCTCTCTCTCTCTCTCTCTCTCTCTCTTAATGTTTGCACGGCGACATTATATTGTTATGTATTTCTTCTATTATCTAATCTATTTTAATTGTTTAATTTTCTTTATTACCGACTTTAGTCCAGGTTTCATCACCATGTCCATTAAATTAGGCATTTACGATCCTACTACTGTAAAGCTGAAGGAAACAATTGTCCTAGCGAAGGAATGTGGGACAGATCCAAAAGTAATTGAAGCCATGGAAGAATCGTTGAAACTTTGTCAACTACGAGATCAGGCCACACTCGATACGACAACCAAGCAAAGCCCAACTTGTGCGAAGATCGTTGAAGAGACAAACAACCATGATTGGAAAACTGTCTTCGAACAGAAGAAGACGACCTGTAATCTAATGCCTGTCATGATGAGTGGCCATTTAGAAGGTAAGTTGTATCCATAGAAATAGACAGAGTGGAGTCCAAGTAAGATCAAGTCGCTTGAGATGAAATAACTTTTCAACCCGCCCCGTTTTATTTTGTCCCTTGTATAAGCTATCTAATCAAAGTATGTTTTTAAATAGACAATAGACACTAATCGGTCTTAGTCCGGTTATCATTAACTTTTTCTCTTCCACAGTGCCCTGATTCCTCCAGCTCTGTTGCCAACCTCACCCGCCCTCCCCCAACCCCAACCTTAAAAAAAAAGAAATCTAGGCTACAAAATGACACAACCGTGCACACATCATTGATACAAATTAATGCCCTCCATTTTTCACGAACAGGGGAGGCTACTTTATTTTTACCCAACACATATTTTTAATATAAAGTTTGTTTCCCTTGAATACGGATAAGACAAGATAAACCTTGCCTAAAAAATGTTATTCTCTTGTCCCATTGAAGTTATCTTAAGCGGCCTTCATTGTATTGTATCAAAACACATAAAATGATTTTTAAAAACTGCTTTTTGTATGCACAATTAGAAAATCATAAAGGAAGCTGAAACTACCTTCAATTAAAACAAAACAAAACAAAAAGAAAACGCTTTCACTGCGCAAAGTGAGTGTTACGATTTAAACTGAAAAAGAAAAAAAAAAGAGCCTCTATATATACATATATATAAGCCAAAAAACATCCACCTAAAATTAAATATAGACGTGACATGGCGCCTTCAAATCCGCTGGTAAAATTCTTATCTCGACAGAGGCAACGATGTTACAGTCTAAATATTCATTTGATACCTGAGCGTGGTGAGAGACTTAAACTGAAGAGCCGTCTCCGATGACTCAACATTGTGCGCCGAATGGTCCAAAAGTGAATATAATTACCACAACACCACACAGCTGCCCACTTCCCTAAAAATCGCAAAAAAAAAAAAAACCCAACAACAACAAAAAAAAAGAACAAAACTTATAAATAATAAAAACCAATTAATTAAAATGAATTTTCTTATTTAGGCCATTAAAGTTCTTTCTTCTACATTTTAAACAATGAAGTACTGTTTGACGATCATGGTGGTGGTGACGGTGATTGAGGTGGTGGTGATGATGATGATGATGATGATGATGATGATGATGATGATGATGATGATGATGACGCTGATGATGAGGATGATGGTGATGATGATGATGATGATGATGATGATGATGATGATGATGATGATGATGATGATGATGATGATGAGGATGATGGTGATGATGATGATGATTATGATGATGATGGCGATGATGATTATGATGATGATGATGATGATGATGATGATGATGATGATGATGATGATGATGATTATGATGATAAATTCGTTGGAGGCTAAAATAAACATGTGTTTCCACTTCCAGCACTTGCATTTCCTAACACTAACTTTATTTTAAATCCTTTATTTCCTTTAGGTCAGTTCTTGAAATCCTACCTGAGCGCCCAGAAAGCCAAACGCGTCCTTGACATTGGGATGTTTACTGGCTATAGTGCCATGTCCATGGCCGAAATCCTACCTGGTAATGAGAGTTGATGATTTGGGGGGGGGGGGGGGGGTACATGCAAATATTATTTTATCAAAAATTACCCTAATAGGTCGATAGCGAGACAAATAAAGAATGAATAAGATAAAATATTAAAATGAAATTTACTGTCTTCATCCCCGAGGCGATTCTTTTTTTTTCTCTCGGGGTCTATTCCTTTTTCACCGGCACATTTCGTGAACTGAAATTTAATAGAAGGGAAAGAGGGAGGGGGGGGGGGGGAGGCGAATAATGAAATTTAAGAGAAGGGAAAAAGGAGGGGGGGGGGGGCAGAGAGGGGGTGCGAATACGTTTTGGAGAGGGGCGGGGGATGTACAAATATTCTGAAAAAAATTGACAGGGTTGGAAGGGGTGGGGTCTATTTGATATAGTAGAGTACAATGCAAAAAGACGTATGTATAACATCTTGTAATACATATATCTATTCGAAGTGACTATTCTCACCCCCCGATGATAGTCTTCATAATAGTAGTCCACAATTGTTATATGTTTAATCCAAAGGTTGTAATGCAGTAATTTGTTAAGTTTCTTGTCACAAGTTGCACAATTAAAAAAAAAAATCAATCAAATCCAAATCGCAAAAAGCCGGCGACGTTTTTTTCGGTAATCCAATCGGCCGGGGGGGGGGGGGGGGGGTGAGAATAGAGGCAGCCATATCTATTATCGTTGTACATTTGTTTTTATGTCTTCAGAGGATGGAGAGGTTGTGACTCTAGATATCGAGGATTATCTAAAGGGGCTTGTGGAAGATCTCATCAAGGATTCACCTCACCAAAGCAAGATCCGAATTGTTATAGGTAATATCATCATCATCATCATCATCATCATCATCATCATCATCATCATCATCATCATCATCATCATCATCATCATCATCACCACCACCATCATCATCATCATCATCATCATCATCATCAGCATCATCATTATCATCATCATCCTTCTTCTTCTTCTTCTTCTTCTTCTTCTTCTTCTTCTTCTTCTTCTTCTTCTTCTTCTTATTATTATTATTATTATTATTATTATTATTATTATTATTATTATTATTATTATTATTATTATTATTACTATTATTATTATTATCATTATTATTATTATTATTATTATTATTATTATTATTATTATTATTATTATTATTATTATTATTATTATTATTATTATTATTATTATTACTATTATTATTATTATTATTATTATTATTATTATTATTATTATTATTATTATTATTATTATTATTATTATTATCATTATTATTATTAATAGTGATAGTAATAGTAGTAGTAATGGTAGTATTTGTAGAAGTATTAGTATTACTATTAGTAGTAGCATTAGTAATAGTAGTAGTAGTAGTAGGGGGGGGGGGAGGGGGTTAAACATATTTGCGTGTCACGTATCGTTTTTTTTCTACCAGGCAATGCACTTGAAACTATGGCAAATATGAGAGACAATGGGGTAAAGTTTGACGCCGTTTTCATGGACGCTTCAAAGGACGAATATGAAGATTACTTCAGGTTGAGGTCAGGTGCATCACGACGAATTATTTTGTTGTTGTTGAGTTCAATTTTAAGATAGATAGCGTCACCCACGCTTTTTCATTTCATGTGGGGTTTATTTTCTTTTTAGATCCTTACTTGTTTGGGTTTTGTTTTATTTTGTTGTATTTTTTCTTGGTTTTGCTTTCTTTTGCTTTTTTTTTTTTTAATTTTCTGTTTTTGTTTTAGTCTATAGTCTTTTTTGGAAGGGAGGTGGGGGGGGGGGGGGGGCTTTAAAAAATTGTATAGATAGTTCGATGATGACGTCACTCATGTCTTTGTTATTGTTTTTTGCCATCCGCGTTTATGAGTACTTCTCACTAAACTGTATTAACCAGACTATAAACCTTCAAGGTTACACACAGTTTTGTGTGTTGGCCAGTTTTACTTCTGGATGGCAATGTTGTGAACTCCTTGGCCAAGTGCATACTATCTATATTAATAGACTTTCGTCACTGACTCGTTTCCTTAAGAGAAAAAGGTAGATATCTGGACTTTAACACTATAGATAGTTCGAAGATGACGTCACTCAGGTCTTTGTTATAGATAGTTCGAAGATGACGTCACTCAGGTCTTTGTTATTGTTTTTTGCCATCCGCGTTTATGAGTAATGCTCACTGAACTGTATTAACCCGACTATAAACGTGTATGGATACACACAGTTTTGTGTGTTGGTCCGTTATACTTCCGGATGGCAATGTTGTGAGCTTCTTAGAAAGCGCATACTATCTATATGATGTTGAATTGGGTCATTTGCCTGGCAACCAGAAAGTATAAATAGGACGAAATTGACGTCACTCAGCTCTTTATTATTGATTTTTGCCAGCCTTTTTATGAGAAGTTCTCACTCAATTGTATTAATCAGACTATAGATAGAATGCGCTTGGCCAAGGAGTTCACAACATTGCCATCCGGAAGTATAACGGACCAACACACAAACTCTGTGTAACCATGAACTTTTATAGTCTGGTTAATACAGTTTAGTGAGAAAAACTCACAAACGCGGATGGCAAAAACAATAACAAAGGCCTGAGTGACGTCATCTGCATACTATCTATAAACGTTTAAGTTTACACATTGTTTTGTGTGTTGGTACGTTATATCCGGCTGGCAGATATTATACGAGTCTTTTTTGATAAACGGATATCATCAATAAACAAGCTCACATTTCCTGAAATACAAAAATGATCATAGCAATTGGATTCAGTAGTCTGATGTCACGTCACTCGGCAACGCGGACATCTTGGTTCTAAACAAAGAAAATCATTACTTTTTATTCTTCAAGCTGGCTAGAACTTTCCATATGTCTTGTGACCAGAATGTGTAAAAGTCAAAACATGACCAAATTTATGTGTTTTTTATCCCTCTGGATACGCTTTTATGCTCGACGGAGAAATATTTCATACGGGCGTCCGCCATTGTTCCGATAGTTTAGAGCCAGTGTTGCTAAGTTACATGCGTCATTAGGAAGGAAGTGACGTTACGACTATTGAATCCTATTGAAATAATGAAATCGTGAAAATAGATAGATCATATCAATATGCATTCGTAGAGAAGGAACGAAATTGACATCACTCTTCTCTTGGTTATTTTTCTTTTTAGACAGCCATTTTCATGATTAGTTCTCACAAAACTATATCGATCAGACTATAAAAATAAAAAACGTTCTAAGCTTACACATAGTTTTGTGTGTTGGTTCGATATATCCGGTTGACGGATGTTGTGAGTATTTTACCTTAACGCATAACATCGATAGGATTTCAATCTGTTGGACAGATTTGTTTGGATGGCAACCTTGTTGCCCCGGGAGGGACCGTCATCATAGACAATGCCTACTACTTCGGAACACTGTACACGGAACCGGATAGTTCCACCGCTAAGATTGGAGAAATGCTAAGGGGCAGATCGGATTTACATGTGGTAAGTTGAAACAAATTATAAACATTGAGTGAATGCTTTATCTACCAAATTCAGTTCCTTGATTGGTGGACAGAGAGAGAATAATGGGGGTGATCTATATTACCTTTCCATGTGCTCCAGGTCATTGGTCACATTGGGATATGTGATCAAAGTGACCCACATAGTGAAAAGTGTTCACATCTGCTTTTGAAATATCTAACATCACGATTGGTCATTTTATTCAGCTTGATACATGAGTATATTTACAACGTTCATAAACAAAGCAACGAGTTTACATTTGTTAAGAAATACCCAGTCATTGGACAGCAACAAATCATGTGATTGATGACTTGGTTGGTTGAAAACAAGAATATCGATCGCTCTCATTACACACGGGACCAGTATCCCAATGTTGTAGCTTGTTGTTTTAATGATTTGTGTGAGTTTTGTACATTCCTAGAAACCATCGAGCGCCCCCCCCCCCCCCCCCCCCCCGAAAATCATGTTTACACATATTATTCTGTCCTCGTAATAGTGTTCACTGTGTTGGACCGAAGGATAGGACCGTGGCCTTCGAAAAGTTATGGCCTGATACTGACCAAAAAATGACATCAAAATGCCAGTCTTTTGCCACAAAAAAACAAAAACAAATCGTGAGTTGTATTCAATAGTTCAACCAATGAAATAACTTGTTTCCATGAGCTCTGCTAACGACAACTCACTAGGCGGTGCAAAAACCAAATAATGACGTCAAACTGCCAGTCCTTTTGGATTTCAGTATCAGGCTATAACATAACGATAGCTACGATAGGACACGGTTGGACCGTTAACTTACAGCCCCGACAGAAAAAACCACTAAGACCCATCTTTTGACGTCATTTTTAGGTTTGTGGACCGGCTAGTGAGATTTAGCCGTGGTCAAGGAAACAAGTGATCCCATTGGTTAAAATTTTGAATACAACTCACGATTTGTGGCCGACTTATCTTTTGAGGTCATTTGTTGGTTAGTATCAGACCATAAGTTTACGAAGGTCACGATTGGACACGAACAAAGGGATAGAATTTGGGAAGAACGCATTCACACAATACTCGGTAACATCTGAGTACGATCCGAAAACAAAACTGCCTTGCACGCTGAACTACAATTTATACAATAGGAAACAAAAGTATGATGTTAGAAAACTGGTTCCAAATCTCATTGGATGTGTAAAATCACTCTTCTGGAGAACTAAATGTATACCTTGTGTAATTGATCTTTTTCTTTCAGAGTGATGGCATCTTATTTTCTAGTCTAAATATATCCTGATCGTCAATAAAGATAATCTATCCTTGCTCTTTTATGTCCTGTAATTCTAAGAATCTGCCAGTACATCCTACTACTAAAATAGTTATGGCATCCTATGATTCAATATGTAACCTATTCATTGTTTATGCATTGTCCGAAGGACTGGTTACACACTTCCAATGAGTTTGAACCGGAAGAAAAGGTATGACGTCACAACCTTTGCTTCCCAATTATAATGGTAAATACAAAGGAATAGAATCCTCGCCTCAAGCTGGTATTTTACTTGAAAATTAGATATCATAATGTGAATTTGATATTAAAATGTTCAGTAATTACATTTGAGACCAATTAGATATCACAATGTGAATTTAATATCAAAATATTCAGATATTTGTAACCAAATGGTATTAGTACTTCTATTCATCATAATAGGATTCAATAGTCGTAGCGTCACTTCCTTCCTAATGACGCATGGTAACTTAGTAAGACTGGCTCTAAACTATCGGAACAATGGCGGACGCCCTTATGAAATATTTCTCCGACGAGCAGAAAAGTGTATCCAGAGGAGAAAAAACATTATAAATATGATATTGTTTTGACTTTTATACATTCTGATCACAAGACATATGAAAGGTTCTAGCCAGCTTGAAGAATAAAAAGTAATGATTTTCTTTGTTTAGAACCAAGATGGCCGCCGTTGCCGGGCGACGTGACATCAGACTAATGAATCCAATTTGTATCGTTCTCCTTCTGATTGAATGACCCAAAACTAAAAACGAGGGACTGTATTCAAGCGCACCAAAATATTATTTATAATTGCCAATCTATCACACCTTATTTCACACCAATAAATAAATGTGCGAAAATATTCTGCATACAATCGTTGAATAACATGTTTATTTAACTCGTTCCAAGCATTATTCAACGATTACGTATTTACTAAGAAATGAAAGGGTTTTCCAATGAGAGGGGTGGTATAATATAGGTCTTGGCGTTCAGTGTCTTAACTTTGTCTTTGGTGGGT
>NC_088368.1:29055852-29068352 GCF_034508935.2 Berghia stephanieae | reverse complement strand
CTGAATTAAAAATTCACCCCATACACCGGAGCATACTCAATGTCTCAATCGTTTCTATGTTATATGTTTGTGATGAGAATATTGGCTATTAAGCTTAACTGCTGGTCAAAATTACTTCGCGATGGTGGTGAACGAAATCGGCGATCTCAAGAAGTGGGTGAGAGAGGGATCTAGAAATGACTTTGGGTTTGAAACGAATATTTTTGTGTTCGTGGATAGCTCACACGGTAGAGCCACGCTCTCACCTGCCAGGCGGAGTTGTCGTACCAATAAGGTCGCAGGTTCAAACCCCACCACCGCCGCGAAAAAAAAAAAATTTTTTATTCTCTATTGTCTTCTGGCACTTTTCTACTCACTTCATATCTAAATGATAAGATGACAATATTACATAATTTCTGGACCTTGAAGACAAAGGTGCGTAGACTGGTGAGTCCTAGGCAGAGGATATGGTTAGGGATATCCGTGAACGACACTCCTGACAGTGGCTGGCAAATGTAAACGATGACGTTCCGTTTTCTTGATATTCGAATCAAATACTGGAGTTTTGACCAAGTCCCAATAGCAAGATAAAAATCTTTAAATATATATATATGATATAAGGAGTGGAGTGGTCCGGCCGTCAGGCAGGGGCGTGGCTATATTGGTTGATTTGGTGCCTGGCACCGCATCCATCTTTTTTAAAATAGTTGACAGCATTAAACAAAAACAAAAATTAAACTGAGAAATGGTATATATACCGCCTGTTACTTATTTGAGTTAGTCTTTTTTTTAATTTTTTTCTTTCTTTCTTTTGTATTTAGATAATATAGCATGTTTTTAGTCTTCTGATTCTGGCACCACCTTATACTGTAATCATGCCACACCACTGCCGTCAGGGCATAGGTTATTGAGCAAAGTGAGTGAGGAAGATTTAATCGATCAGCTTTTATAATAAGTGGCTACGTGACAGAAGGTAGAACAAAAAGTATTCACTAGTTTGAAATGAATTCAAAAAGAAGGCTGTTAAAGGAAAGATAATCTAATATTAGAAGGTAAAGCTTTTCTAAGCCTACCGAAATATAACTGGAGTGAGATGAGCTCAGATCTTACTAAAGTAAAACTTTAATAAAATAAATATGAATCATCGTTAATGTGACATGTTTTTCCTCTTATCAAAGTTATGTCTTTAAACCGCCTCAATTCGGTATTACTATTATGTTGGGATGAAAGATATTCTGAAAAATGAAATTCATTTGAAAACTGTTTAGAGAACAAATTTGAGACTTTACCCCTACCTTAAATTAAATAATGAAATAAAAAGTCCTTTATTCATCCCAAACGGAACATTTGTATCTATGGTCTATTCCAAGGGAAGAATAAAATAACCCAGGCGCCAGCCGCAGAGCAGCGCCGCAAATTAAGCTAGGGCTAGCTGACTTGCTCAAGGCCACACAACGCAGCGGCGGGTGATCGAACTCTGTACTTTATGGGTACGAAGCAAAGACTGTACCGCTGAGCCACGCTGCTCCATAATATCTTACAACGAAAAAGGCCATATTTGTTTCGATACACTGAGCATTTTTCCAATTCAAATTTGTTTGGCACATTGCAATCTTTTTGTTATATCCATAAAAACGTTGTGCTGTCATGTAGAGCTTGTTTTGCTCAATAAATAATGTAGAGCATGTACGTATTGCTTTTGATATTGATAGTAAAATATCAATTTTTGTGTTGGGTTGGAGTAACAGTTCTTGAAAAATCTTGAAAACGGTCTGTAAGGAGGGAGTTAAGCAGTTTATAGAGCAACTTTCATATTTAATAATGGGTCACATTCATTTAAATAAAATTTCATAATTTAGAATTCAGAGACAACGTTAACAAGAATCTGGATCACCCTTGCATAATCCCGTTTTAAGGCGATGAGTCACGGATTTTCGGGATTTCGCAGAGATTTCATCAAAGTCCAACCACTGTCCACAATGTCAATTGCTGGCACGGTAAGTCCACTTTCCTCTATACACTCGCATTTCCCGGTTGCTTTTTCTATCTGCACAATGGTCGCAAACCCACCCGACGATGAGAAGCATATCATAACGCACCTCATTGGTGTAATAGTGGTGGGAGCTCGTATAAAGGTCGAATAAAACGCAGCTCTAGAACTCTTTCTCCCCTGAAACACAGAGAACGCATCTTGCATTGATTCCAATTCCTTATCCACAATGACCTCAAATTCACAAATAGTTAGATGTTCGTTGGCTTTTTTCCAAACATAGACGTATCTACCTGTAACCACTTTATCGCACAAGAGGGAATGAGGTCCTCTGACTGGGAGATTCTGAGAATACCAGAGGCACAACTGACCTGTAAAACTTCCTTCTTGGGATGGTATTGGGAAAGGGTTCAAATTCGAAACGTAGATATAGAAGTCCTTATGTCGATACTCAAACGAGTCTCGATTTGTGATGTTTATCCGATGAATCGGATATTCCCGAAGTAGATCTACAACCCAGTACGTGTTTGCTTCAGCATTTGTGCAGGAACAAGATTTTCCACCGATGTAATTTGAGTTTCGATTACCGTCTACAGCATTCGATGGTTTTCCTAAGAAGAAAAAGAGAAGTAACATGATTAGTCAATAGGAACAGTTGCCTCAAAAACGGAATTTCACGCTCGAGTAATTAAGAAGCTAAAAATTGAAGCCAAAACCTGGTCAGGTTTTTATGCTTTATTTTTGGAGAATCAATGTGCACATACTGGAGAATCAATGTTCAAGTTCTGGAGAATCAATGATCACATACTTAAGAATCAATATGTACATATTGGAGAGTGAAATGTGCACATGCTGGAGAATCCATTACAACAATGAGCCCATAACAATTTGGTTATAAAACCAGCATATAAGTACAATTCGAGGAAAACAAATACAATACCGAAACTAAAATGTTACTATGCTGGTCAGTTTAACTTTCAAATTCCTTTTTAACATCCATATAACGCCGACAAATTACAGTTTTGTGGTGAAGAGCCTTTCTTTGACATACATTTTTTTCACGTCGTTCTAACTATTTTTGTTGTTGTCTAAGGATGATTTTTGATGCAACTGATATTCTGATTTCAGAGTGTGGTATCTTATTTTCTATCATAAATAAATGCTGGTTGTTAATAAAGATCATCCATCCCTCTTTTACACCCCGTCATCTGAAAGTAAAACAGTTATGCCACTTTCTAAACTATCCGTTGTCTATGCATTGTCCGGAGAACTGTTTTCACACTTCCAGTGAGCTTACAACCGGAAGAGAAGAAGGAGGACCTCACGAACTCTGCCTTATCAAAATTAAGCTCTGAAAAGGTGTGTGTTAAACAGTGCTAGACAAAGCAAGTGTTCTGATGTTCGATCCCCAGTCGAGGTATGCTGATATTTTGGGATGTTTTTTGTTGTTGTAATTTTCTCTCTGCTTTGTGTGGCTATAGCGATCTTGTGATATGACAATCTGACATCGGATCGGAATTCCTGGGTTCGAGTCCCGTTCAGAGCGGCGCATAGTTGAGTCTTTGGGAAAGGCTCTCTACTCTCATTCTGTCACCGTATTCAGGTGTAAAATGAGTACCTGGCAGTTAACATCGTTGTCTCTATCCGAAAAAAGGTAGTATCCCCTCACAGATGTCGTATCTCGTCCTACATGTTAAGTGTTGATGTTGGCGAGGGACCCTTGTTAAGTTCATTGAGCACATTTAGTGAATATTGCGCTATATAAATGCTCAATTTTTCCTCTGGCACTTTTTCAGAAATATTTGGGTTGCAATGCTCTACCACCAACCGAGAGAAAAAAAAGATAAATCAGACATAATACTCAAAGGAGAAGATGGCAACGGTTGGGGCATGTCTGTCGCAGACCTAATGAAACACTGATAAGAAAGGCTCTGCGATGGACACCCCAAGGAAAGAGGAAGCGAGGCCGCCACAGGGAGACTTGGAAACGTACCGTAGAGAGGGACCTAAAGCAGAGAGGTCTGTCCCTCGAGATGGCCCCAAGAATAGCTGCTGACAGGACCAGGTGGAGATAACTTGCATCGCCTCAAGTGACAGCAGGCCCGTAGAGGATTGAGTGAGTGAGTCAGACATAATACGGTATTGGTATTTGGATTCGGATTAGTATAACAATTATATTTTTTTTTTAATGCATTTGAAAAAAGCTGCTTTTGAAAGATTCGAACACGAATAATCAAGGTTACAAGTCAAACAGTTTATCCACTATGCGATAAGACGACTTGCCAAATGGCAATTTTTATATATAATTTTCTAAATATTTTATCAACTGTTCATTGGCACAATTTTCTTCGTTTTAATCAATAGTTATAAATATGAATTGCAAGCAAGTACTTAATATTTGTATAACTTTATCAAAGCCTTGGTATGCATGCTATGCTATTAAATTTTGATTTATGTGACTCTTTTTTTCATAATAAACAAAAATAATTATAATAGAGTCGAAGAACAAAATACCGATCACGGAACGTTTCGTGTTCAAAAAACCCTTCTTCAGTCAATATTAATGAAAGTAAAACAATACAATATCACCTAAAAGCCAAACTCAAGTGTCGTGGGTCTTACTGATGCCCGGACCGGAAAACTGGAATGATCGAAACCGTTCTCCCATTGGTTGAAATTTCCACAACGCCCAAGTAGCCCCAAAACAACGTTTTTATCATTAATTGGGCAATATACCCTACTAAAATATCACACCTATATAGTTTATATTAATTAATCCATATAGCAAGTGTATTCCCAGTCTAATTATAATATTTGAATACTTTTCTTCAGTTATTACATTTGACAAGATTCGACATTAATTCATCTACCGCATCCTCTAATCTACGATTATAGTTCAAGATTCAAGATTGAAAATTTAAGACAATTTGATTTTATGCAAGTTATAGAATGTCCAAATAACAAAATCAACATTCGTTTTAAGCAGTTAAATAATATACACGGTGTTCATAATTTCTTTACCTGTTTAATAGAAAACGGCAGGGTCTGCCTGAAGCTTGTGATCGTGAAAATATGAAAGAGTGAAAATGGAGAGGCTTCGTATGGGAACAATACAATGTTGGTTACAGTATGAATATTGTTGCACCGTGTGATTCCGAAGAAGAAAAGAGAAAAGGAGGTCTTTTAAGTTCATGTTCATTTTGCTAAGTTTGATGAAGTAATTTGGATCAATGACGAATGAGCTTAATTGTATAACTGTTCCCTCGATGATAGTTAAAATCAAATGTAAATATATATATATAATGGTTTTAGAATAATAAGTCTTTAAAAGCAGGGAAAGGCTTATAGACACCCAGAATAATAAAAATTGATTGTTCACAAAACGAGCAAGGCGCCAAAAAAAAAAAGAAGTAAAGAAGCAGACGCTATGGAGAATATGAAGAAAAATTCATAAGGTTATTATGGTAATAAAGTTAAAATAAAATGTCATTTTATATTTAATGGGCTGAGACTTCAAAATTGTCTTCTGATAGAATTTAATTACAGAAAAGTTTTTACTCATAAGAATAAAATTTAATGACATGGAGAGAACATCTTCTGTTCTTTGTGATCGACGTGGACATATTTTCCGGTCTGTTAACCGGGTGCATTTATGGGCTCGATTTAACATTGTTGCAAATGGATACTATTTTTCATCAGCGTGAGAGTATTTTCATCGGAACGATGAGACCATGACTATTTGTGTCATCAGATCTGTAAATATGTTCAAATTGTCTGTAACCCATCGCATCAATTCGGTATTATTTTGGAGTGGACCAAATTTTGAATATTTAAAGTCGAAAGCAAAAATAATCAGGAGTATAACATTTTAAACAAATGTAGAATTTCACCCAAACTCCACACAATCCACATAAAAACAGTTTTTTTCACTCAAACACAAAAGCCTTAAGTTCTTGCTGTCAATATATTTTAGCAAAACGTGCTCCACAATCCAATATTTACTTCTTATAACTAGATATAACAAAAAAATTCTTTACATTTTGTCATGATCAAAAGAAATCAGAAAGAAAAAAATGATGAATGCATCGTAACAAATGTGATGGTTTTCATGTTGGTTGCTAAGGAACGATGATATTTCTTCTTCTTGGTGATACATTGTCGTGCACTGGAAAAACTCGATTAAAAATTTTGGCCAGAAATCTCGTCCATCTCGACCTCGCGAAGTCCCATGTTTGAGAGTTTTTGACAAGAGGAGAGTCATATTTGAAGGACGAGTTTTCTAGCCAAATTTTTTGAACACTCGTTTTTCCAGAGTACGACAATTAACTAGTAAAATAAATTGTAATCTAGACCTAACATTCAGCTTTATGACTTTCTGGTTTGACCCAACAAAATACCCGATAAAGACCGCGGATCGCCTTTTTGCTCTGTAATACTTGCCTGATCCATCACGATAATCATCTTTTTGTTTCGTTGGTTTGCCCAAAGCAACGTTGATATTTTGTGCTCCGTTTGAATAGCAACACCATAATGAAATCATAAATAGAACACAACATAACTTTGACTGATACTTAACAATCATTAACATCCTCGTGTTTGCCATTGTAAAAAACATGTTAGCACCGGACAGAACTCTGGCCGTTATCAGTACTCCTCGAAGTAATGAACTCAATATGAATATTGATTTTTTTCTTGAACTTACAATGTTGCCATGTCAAGCAAAAGTTGTATGGCACGATAAAAATTCACATCTGTTCCAACTGAGGGGTTTAGTCTAAAATATATTTGGACAAACTCTCATTTTAATGAAACGGTGGAACAATTTCATTGACCAATATGTGACTTCAACGACTTTGGTAAGCCCGGCTTGCTCTGACAATTCGACGATATGATAATATATATGACTTACTGCCTCAAAATGGTATAGTGTATAGTAGTATAGTGAGTGATTTATTTGGTGTAAGAATGAATCTATAGTCATAAATATTTAAATTGGTTTATGTTTGTATGGTCTATGAATATGAAGTAAAACGGATATCGTTTCTTAACAAAATGTCACATTTCTGATTATTTGAACTTTAAAATCACTTCAAGTTTACTCCACCATAATAATCGTATGAGGCGATATACTGTGAATAAGTCTTTTTGATTTTGTCGGCATAAGGCTGTGTAAAGACAGCGTACTCAGGTGTAAAATGACTACCTGGTCTCCCCCCCCCCCCCCCCCCCCCCCGTTAACAGTTTTGACTCTGTCGGAAAAAAATTGTATATCGCTTGACAGGAGTCATGTTCCGTTCTACACGTTACATGTTGCTGTTGTTCAGGGACCCTTTATAAAGGGCTTTGAGCACGTTGGGTATGTCGCATTTACAGAAAATGCCAAAAAAAAAAACAAAAAAAAAACAAATACGCAAAACAAAAATCTTCACCATGTGACTGATTATGTCAGGGACGCACACAGTTAGTAGATTTTGAACATTGAGGACTTAGTTACCAACACGGGGCAGGGGGTGCTTGTGGTAGTAGTACTAGTAGTAGTAGTAGTAGTAGTAGTAGTAGTAGTAGTAGTAGTAGTAGTAGTAGTAGTAGTAGTAGTAGTAGTAGCAGTAGCAGTCAGTAGTAGTAATAGTAATAGTAGTAGTAGTAGTAGTAGTAGTAGTAGTAGTAGTAGTAGTAGTAGTAGTAGTAGTACAGTAGTAGTAGTAGTAGTAGTAGTAGTAGTAGTAGTAGTAGTAGTAGTAGTAGTAGCAGTAGTAGTCAGTAGTAGTAATAGTAATAGTAGTAGTAGTAGTAGTAGTAGTAGTAGTAGTAGTAGTAGTAGTAGTAGTAGTAGTAGTAGTAGTAGTAGTAGTAGTAGTAGTAGTAGTAGTAGTAGTAGTAGTAGTAGTAGTAGTAGTAGTAGTAGTAGTAGTAGTAGTTGTCACATTACTGTAGAACGAGCTTAAGTCTCAATGGGATCTTAGCTTCAGGCGACCATGAGTTGCTATTTTTCAAACATGTTGCTATGCTATCTTGTGTTGACAACGCCTCTCAGTCGTCCTATGAATACTACTCAACATGGATATATAAACCCATGGCAGCCTGCAAATCGTCACTTGCAGGTTTGATTGTGTGAAAAACGTTCGGGACATGAATAGTAAGGCATAGTGCAGGTTACTGTACTGTGTAAGTCCGGGTGACCAAAAAATCATTGCATAAAGAAGACAAATTAATGCAATATCAGTCAGATCAAAAAAAAAAAAAGATCAATAAAATCATAGAACAGAGAAGGCAGATCTGTTACTATGCATATGTCCCAATAAAGTATAACACAGAGAAGGCTGAAACTGTGTTATGCTGGCCGGTTCGGTACCAAACTAAATATAACAGAGAGAAGACAAAACTACTACTATAATTGTGTTATAAAAAAAATATTAAATGCTGGTCGGTTCGGTGACGAATTAAAGAGCGATGTATGTCGTAATATCACATCTCCATAAATGAGTGTGATAATATAAAGGTGCCCGTTAAGAATTTGTTCGGTCAAATCTCTATTCAGATCCAAAAGGATAGTGCAAAGTGTTGGACGTAAGTAAGATAAAGAAGCACGGTTGTTCTCAATATTTGTTGCGGCTTGATCGGTACAGAGTGAAGAAGTATCCAGATTACACATCTTCACAAAAGTCAGAGCAACGCTGTTACAAGATTACAGAGGAGCAAACCCGAGACGACAACAAGACAAGATTTGTTTGTGTGTATTGTATTGTCTTTACATGTTACTGAAGAGGTACGTTTTAAATGTCAAAACCTCTTCGTTTTATTTTTGACATTTTCTTTATTTTCTAAAATACAGTTATAATTTAATTAAATCAGCAGACTTGTTTAATAATTTAAAGCTATACTTTTGTGGGGACTGTTTGTAATATCATTAGTCCGACTGTGGTTGAAAATATATTTATTTATTTTAAGGTCATAAAACCAGTGGTAGTAGTAGTAGTAGTAGTAGTAGTAGTAGTAGTAGTAGTAGTAGTAGTAGTAGAAGTAGTAGTAGTAGTAGTAGTAGTAGTAGTAGTAGTAGAAGTAGTAGTAGTAGTAGTAGTAGTAGTAGTAGTAGCAGTAGTAGCAGTAGTAGTGGTAGTAGTAGTAGTAGTAGTAGTAGTAGTAGTAGAGTAGTAGTAGTAGTATAGTAGTAGTAGTAGTAGATAGTAGTAGTAGTAGTAGTAGTAGTAGTAGTAGTAGTAGTAGTAGTAGTAGTAGTAGTAAGTAGTAGTAGTAGTAGTAGTAGTAGTAGTAGTAGTAGAGTAGTAGTAGTAGCAGTAGTAGTAGTAGTAGCAGTAGTAGTAGTAGTAGTAGTAGTAGTAGTAGTAGTAGTAGTAGTAGTAGTAGTATTCAGGGTTGTCGATTAATTATTTTTTTTAAATACCAAACAAGTCACAGATAACAAATGTTTGATGATCTATAAAAATGCCAAACCTTTCCAACCCTATCTTTTTTTTCTGCTAAAATGCATATAAAAGTGAAAATAAATCATAATTTCTCTTTCTTGCTGCCATATTTATTGTTTTGAATTGATTGAAAAATCATCTTGTCTTGTTGGTTTAAGGGTTAACATTTTTTTTTCTGAAACTAAGTGATAACATTTCTTTAAACAGGCGAAATTAAGTGATTTGAAAGAATACAGAATAAAAGTCAAAATGATAAACCCAATTGTGTGATGCCAAATGACTTTGTAAATCGTCACGTTGTTGTTGTAGCATTAGTAGCAGTAGTAGTAGTAGTAGTAGTAGTAGTAGTAGTAGTAGTAGTAGTAGTAGTAGTAGTAGTAGTAGTAGTAGTAGTAGTAGTAGTAGCAGTGGTAGTAGTAGTAGAAGTAATAGTAGTAGTAGTAGTAGTAGCAGTAGTAGTAGTAGTAGTAGTAGTAGTAGTAGTAGTAGTAGTAGTAGTAGTAGTAGTAGTAGTAGTAGTAGAGTAGTAGTAGTAGTAGTAGTAGTAGTAGTAGTAGTAGTAGTAGTAGTAGTAGTAGTAGTAGTAGAAGTAGTAGTAGTAGTAGTAGTAGTAGTAGTAGTAGTAGTAGTAGTAGTAGTAGTAGTAGTGTGGTGGTACGTACAGTAGTAGTAGTAGTAGTAGTAGTAGTAGTAGTAGTAGTAGTAGTAGTAGGAGTAGTAGTAGTAGAAGAAATGATAACAATTAAACAATGGCTCAGATGGTATGGAAGACCGATAGCTCAGTTGGTAGATCTCGATTCCAGTGCAGGCGAGATTTTTTCTGCCGCCTGTCCGTCCGACAGTCAATGACTAGCCGCGTCTGTCAGATCTGGCGGAAAGTACTTTGCAATAGACTGGCGTTCTACCCAAAGGATAGCCAGCAATTGCTATTGTAAGTTTCATGTCATAGAAACCGGGATAAACTCCTGCTCCATGAGCATAATAGCTCTGAATGACTACATAGACATAGCATTCGTCTTAAATACGAAGAGACTAAATGCGAAGGGACTGGCCATGATATGATATTATATACATATAAACACACACACACACACACACACACACACACACATATATATATATATATATATATATATATATATAATCAATAAAATTTGCATATAGCTTAATATCTTAAATTAACTTACCGTAATCAAAATAATCAAAATAATCGTCTATTTGTGTCGTTGGTTTATTTAAAGCAACGTTAATGATTTTTGATCCATTTGAATAACGATGCAAAAGATAAGTTATGCACAAAGTGTAAAAGCGTATGAGAAAAGTATTAGCTTTTAACTCCATCCTCTTTAAAGTATATTATAGACTAACAAGAGAGAAATGCGTCCGACCACCGACCTCAACCTTCGGTGCGACTCCGTTTCTTTTGGTTCTGGGACTTTTAGTTCATCTCCTGATAAACTATCCGTTTGTTTTTAATTGGGGTTGGGGGAGGGGGGTATTGCCTTTTCTTTAAGGTAAAAAATACAGTTGCTTGTCCCTGGACCACGACACAATAATTGTTTGAATACATAACAAAATATGATGCTAATTAAATTCAGGGTCTATTAATTCCAATAACATTTTAATTGCTGTGGCATGTAAAGTGAAGTCATTATAAGAGAAAAAAAAGTACCTGTACAAAATATAGAGAAGACCCGGGTTTGAGAGTTTTTGCCAAGATGAGGGTCATTTTAACCGATCGAGACAGACCAAGAGGATTTTTTTCAAGAATCAAAAGGAGTCACTCAATTTTACGACATTCATTAACCCGATCATGGGCACAGCCTGTGGGGTAACTGAACGTTGTTTTTACCACTAAATGCACTAGTACTAGACATTGAAGAATCGCGTTATTTTATACTCAGTGTTTACGGTAGCATGCATGGCCATCAAGGAAGTAATCGAGTACCAAAATGACGCAATGCTTCAATGTCTACTATTAATAAAATAAAAAATAAGATATCCTTTCTTCATAGGGGAAGTTTTTCTTTAGGGTATATTCCATGGGAAGACTGGAATAACCCAGGCGTCAGCTTAAAAACTTATTATTTCCATTTTATCCTCATTTAACTTTAATTTATTTAAAACCACCCAATCTTTTATGTCTTTCACGCACGCTTCCACTCGAGATACAATGCCCACTCTCGTATCGTTAGTAACAGGGAAATAAATTTGAGTATCGTCGGCATACAAGTGAAAATTCAACTCATACGCCGAGATTATAGCATTTATGGGTGTTGTATACAAGGTATATAAGATGGGCCCCAGGACAGAACCCTGGGGTACCCCAAACTGCAGAACACTAATATCAGAAAGAGAATCTTCAATGGCAACACACTGTGTGCGGTCAGAAAGATAAGATTCAAACCAGTCCAAAACATCATTTTGAATATTAAAATCGGTTTGAAGTCTGTTTAAGAGCAACTTCCGATCAATGGTATCGAATGCGGCACTTAAATCAAGCAGTAGAGCACTGCCGTCTTCTTATCAGCAACATAATTAACAAGATCATTGTGCACTTTGATCAAAGCAGACTCAGTGCAGTGTCCCTTGCGATAAGCAGACTGTACCATTGATCGAAAGTTGCTCTCATCTAAAAAGGTATTCAATTTAGAGCATACAATTTTTTCTATTATTTTAGATAACGCACTTAAATTAGACACAGGCCTGAAGTTTTTATAGTTATTTTTGTCCAATGAAGGCTTTTTCAACAAAGGGCGCACAATTGCTTTCTTAAGGCATGCTGGAACTGTCGAGGTGTTAAGACTAGATTGAACGATGTCGAGAATCACCGGCGCCAGCTCTTCTACACAATCCTTTAGAAGCCATGTTGGGATAGGGTCAAGCCGGCATGTCTTCTTTGGCAGTAGTTTGATTACATCTTTGATGTCTTGTAGTGTGGTGACAGACCATTTATCTGCTGCTTTGGATTTTTCAGGCTGTGCAGGTTCATGTTGGTCAAGTTGTTTTCTGATGTTGACAATCTTGTCGTCAAAATAAGTATTAAAATTGTCAGCGAGCTCATTTGCATTTTTGTAATCTGGTAGTGTTTCTGATTCAGGAGAGGT
>NC_088368.1:29035852-29053352 GCF_034508935.2 Berghia stephanieae | reverse complement strand
TAAGTTACGTAATATCTGCTAATTTCTATTTGTAACTGCCATAATCCTTATTCGTCTTTCTTTTTATTTCATCACTTGTTTTTCATTTTAAAGAAACTAGTAAATTCTGGGGCCTCATTCTTCATATCTTTCTTTTATTCATAGTCGAGTAGCTCTTTACTCACTTGAGACCATGACAGGCCGAATACCCTACATGGAAATCCAACTAAACAAATCACTGAAATGGGACTAACATATTGATAATATTGTGGCAAAGGCAAATCGTACCCTTGGCTTCCTAAGACGGAACCTGTACCAGTGCCCACCAAAGGTGAAAGAACTGACTGGCATACAACGCTTTAATCAGATCCATATTGGAATACGCGTGCACAGCGTGGGATCCTTAACAGCAAGGCCACATCAAGAAAATCGAACATGTTAAAATTGTTGCAGTGGAAGACACTGTAGAAGACACTTCTTCTTCTTCTTCTTCTTCTTCTTCTTCTTCTTCTTCTTCTTCTTCTTCTTCTTCTTCTTCTTCTTCTTCTTCTTCTTTTTCTTCGCGGATCGCTATAGTATTCAACACTTAAATCCTTCAATTAAAACACGACTACTGAGAAATAGGCAATGTTTAAACTCCAGTGCATAACAAAGATCATATAGCCTGCGACGCCAGAGTGAGCAAATTTATAGGATATAGCGCTATACAAAAGCTGACGTAAAAACAGATGAAACTTTACCGGAAAGCTAGTCTTCAAAACTATAATCTTACTTCTATTGGTGGTATGCGTTAAGGTAAAATTCTAACCAACTCTGCCCGCCATGTCAATCATGCCAACACACAAGACTATGTGTAATCTTAAATGTTTATAGTCTGATAGAAATCTGAAAAGGGTATTTGAAACAATGTCCGACGGACAAAGCAGAAGTAAAAATACCATATATACAAGCGACCAGTCGGAAAGGAAAACGCCTACAACTCCTCCATAGAACTATACATTCCAACAAAACAGCAGTAACTCGACAACAATATTTTACAAAACAACACTGTACATTCACAAGAAATTATCATAGCAGTAAGTTCACAATTCTAACACACAAAACCAACACATACAAAAACAAGAACCACCAAGGAATGGAACACTCTCCCACCAGAAATCCTAGATATTACCAACAACATCAATTTTGATCAACTATTAAACATTTATCTTTCAAATAAATAACACAAATAATGGATAAATTCACCACATAATTGTATAAAATCTGCAATGATGGGTAATTCGCCTTTTGCAGATAAAGACTTTGAACTTGAACTTGAGAAACTCACCTCGCACTAGCTCAATATGCGGCGCCACACTGCGGCTGACACCTGGGGTTATTCCAATCTTCCTTCGAATTAGACCCAGAAGACAAAGTTCCCCTGTGAGATGAATCAAGGGAATTTTACTTTATTTATTTATTCATTATACAAAAACATCAAAATTGGAGTTAATTTCTCTCCGTTATCGTGGAGAATAAATACATTTTGTTACATTGCAAAAAGTCAAGAATCAGTGTTTGGTATAATTTTGATTCTTTTGTCACTCTTGCGGGTCTACTTCATCCCGACATAATACCGTTTTGGCACGATGGGTCACAAATGGTATCATCTCTGGATGACTTAGTATAAAACTTGGGCTAAGTGTTTTATTAAGGACAGCAGATATAGATATAGTGGAGGCAGTTAGGACCAAAATTGTGCATATTGTTGTAAATGCATTAAATTTGGTGACAACGAAGAAAGTGGCCATACAAACAATTATGGATAAGAACCACCCTGACAAATGACCGGAATGACCACCAACTGACCACTCATTAAAACCCTCTAATTACCATATAAAATAGACACATCGGCGACAATAAATACTTCAAAATTTAATTGAAGGCAAAATGCATTTAAGGATTTGACGTTCACTTTAGATAAGAAACAAATTAACACATTCCTATTACGGTTCAGCTCTGAATTGACCATGAAATGACCAAATGACCACTGATAAAAAGAGAATGGGCTACAACCGTTTCGTAGTTAAAATACAAATTCTTATCATGGAATTCGAAGTATGTTCAGCACTGCCATCATTGGGCCAATTATTCAAACTGACCATATTACTGACCATCCAATAGCAATCATAAAATCATTATTTTTTTGTACACGATATTTCAAAGTATATATATTATTTGCAAATGAAAATAAGATCATTGTTGGAATTCCGGAAGTATTGCCTTTTAATATGAATCGTAGGGTTATTATAGGTTATTGACCAAATGACCAAATGCTGACCAGATGACCATTCTTCCAAAATCACATAAATATCATAGTCAAGTTGATAATGACACATACGTAAGATCGACAGCAGGTCAATTATAAAGTCACACATATATAATAGTTAATATTTATAATGCCACTAAATGACCAATGGGAGCGATCTATATTCATGTTTTCGTCCAACCAAGTCATCAATCACATGATTTGTTGCTGTCCACGATTGGATATTTCTTAACACGCTGCTTTGTTTACAAATTTTATAAACATACCCATGTGTGTCAAGCTGAATCAAATGACCAATCGTGATGTTAGATATTTAAATAGCTGTGAACACTTTTCATTAGTGGGTCACTTTGAGCACATTTTGCAATGTGACCAATGACCTCGAGCACATGGAAAGTGAATAAAGATCGTGCCCATGACCACCCATTATTTCCCATCTGACCACTAGTTTAGTAGTTGTCTTCAAGAGCCATAATATTTAGGGATCGTGGAGCCGGAGTTTAATTCGGTTTCTATTTTGTGTTCCGGACAATAGCAATTGCTAACTACTTTTTTCATGAGACGTCAGCATATCGCAGATTATTAGTTGTGCTTGTTTAAACGTGTAATTGGGATACGTATTTGTCACAGGTTCTGTCCCTTGATTATATCCAATGCATTGAACTCTATTATGAGGACAACGCTCATGTAAACAAGATTGTTTAGGGCACGATGGTTTCTACGAGTGAACAAAACTCACAAAAGCACACGATTCATAAAAGAACATGACACAACACTGAAATACCAGGGCTGTAACCATGTTGTAGTCTAACATGGGATATGATAAAAGACACATTGTCCACTAATCTGGCATTGAAATCTGAGATTGTGAGGCTGTTGGATCCAGATTGCATTTCTTTTTGCATTTGTTTGAGCCACCAATTTGAAAATGAGCTCAATTGATTTTGATTCAAAGCTGGTGGAATCAGCAAGCAACAAGAAAACACTGGGTCACAACGAACCGACTTAGAACCAACCATGGCGCAGTAAAGAAAGCCTCTATCGATGGAGACTCATTGACTCACCAATCTGCCAATACTGCAAAGGGGCACGTCAACCATCGATCATCTGGTCCTGCAATGCCCAGTAACAAAATTAGAAGGGGGTATGAAACGATCTTTGAAGCCGGAGATGACCTGACATCATGGATCGACAAACATAATCTGGAGGTGTAGCCATACGCTACTACTACTAGCAAGCAACAGGTTGGGCAAATTATGCTTTATCATGTTACTGAGAACTCATACACGTCCAAAAATGCATGGGGCAACTATTATACAATCAATTTGTTGTGTGGAGAATGGGAAAATGGTCTCTTACTCTCCCAAGATTCTCTTTGGTGGGATGCTGGAAGAAGTACATACCTGAAAACTATCCTGTGATGTAGTGGAAGAAGGATTGTCACTGGCTGTTGTTTTTAAGTGAAATCGGACAAACAAGTTATTCATTTTCAATTTTAGAACAAACTTGAGTTGGCAATATCTGTTGACAGATCAATTACTACATGAAGGAAATGCAAATTACCAAATTGTGACCCTCCGCCTCGAAGCGGTATTAAGTCGGGATTTAGAAAACGAAGAAAATCGGGTTTAAAGCGAAAAAGGTCAAAATGATCAAATTTCAGTTTTTGGTTGTTTCAGAAACTACACTCATTTTTCTACACAAAAACATAATAATTCAACATAAATATTTGCGATAAGTTGTGTAATTTCAAGTTTTAAAATACATCTATCAGTAACGCATTCAACACGAGAGTTGCCTTTCTCTCAGATAGCCACCATTTCCAAAGATTAATAATACTACGTGCTTTCTCCGACCAATAACTTGTTAGGTATCACAGCAAAGGGCGTGCCTTTATCTATCTCAGAGAATGCATGGCTAAATCGGCAGTTACATGGTTCAACTTTAAAAACTATAAACAAGACTAGCATTTTCCCTGACAATCTTACAAATAAGAGATTCTCATTGGTCGAAACTGATCACATGCGTCTCAAAGTTCGACATAGTGAATGCGTGCATGCTTTGTGTGTGTGTGTGTGTGTGTGTGTGTGTGCGTGTGTGTTTGCGCATTTTGATACACATCACGTGTTCATATTTCCTTTGTCTAACTGCATTGTATAATGAGGTGAAGTACCTATCTTTCGGAAATTTAAAACTAGCTAAGTCTTAACGTTACTTAAATTACTTTGTTATGAACAACAGTTTCATCGACTTAGAGATTGCCTACGATAAGCATCTTTAAATAAAAAAGCAGAAAAGTAAAACAAAAAGCCTTCCAAAATTAATGAACTGCCGTGGAAATGCTAACAAAAAATGAAACCGATAAATGTATGGATAGATAAACTGACAGACAGACAGACAGATAGATAGATAGATAGATAGATAGATAGATAGATAGATAGATAGATAGATAGATAGATACAGATAGATAGATAGATAGATAGATAGACAGATAGATAGATAGATAGATAGATAGATAGATAGATAGATACTAGATGGATAGATGGACAGATAGATAGATAGATAGAGTTATGAAAATGAGAGAGAGAGAGAGAGAGAGAGAGAGAGAGAGAGAGAGAGAGAGAGAGAACGTCAGATACAGAGCGAAAGAGATAGGTTGAGAGGAAGATATTTTTAATCAAGAGAAATATAGTTGGGGAGAGAGAGAGAGAGAGAGAGAGAGAGAGAGAGAGAGAGAGAGAGAGAGAGAGAGAGTGAGATGTTCGTTTTCATTATGGAAGGGTGGGGATGGGGGCTAAAACAATCCACAATGTTTGAGAACGCCAAGCAAAAGGGGAGGAGAATTAAATAGCTGACAATTGACCACAAGGTGAGATGATAACTAGTGACATGTCCTAAACAACTGGGAGTTCCAGCTCTAAGAAGATTCAATTACAAGATTTCATGCAGGTCATTGCAAAGTAAGCCCCACCCCTCCTCCTCAAGCTGTCAACTGACTCAAAATGGAAACAATGCAACAAATGATTTGACAAGTCTAATTTTATTCAAATGCAATCTCATTGGTCAATATGTTTCCAATTGATTGACTTTGACTTCTTATGAAACAAAGGTCTTTTCTATAACTATCCCTTCCAATTCTTTGCTCCGCCTCCTATCCTTTCTTTATATCCAGCTCAATCGCTCTCTCTCCGTCTCTCTCTCTCTCTTCTCTTCCCCCCCCCCCCCCACCCGCGTGTTTCTTTCACACATACAAACACATCACGTACACACACACACACACACACACACACACACACACACACAATTTTCCCACTCTGTCTTCTTTAATGCACAAGCGCTCCCCCCCCCCCCTTCTCTCTCTCTCTCTCTCTCTCTCTCTCTCTGTCTCTCTTTCGCTCCCCCCGCCTTCCCCGCGTGTTTGTTTCACACATACAAACACAAACACGTACACACACACACACACTTTTTTCCCTCCTGTCCTCTTCAATGCACAAGCGCCCCCCCCCCCTCTCTCTCTCTCTCCCCCTCTCTCTCTATCTCTTTCTCTCATATCTCTCTCTCTCTCGTGTGTGTTTGTGTGTGTGTGTGTGTGTGTATTCGTGAATGTTTGTGTGTATTCGTGTGTGTTTCTGTGTGTGTGTGCGTGCAAGTTTCTCTTCCTTGCTCTCTTATCCTTTTTCTTGTTTTTTCTCTCTCTGTGCACCCGGCTTTACGTTGTTTCAAACTGTACTGAAAATATTAGCTGTTCTTTAACTTTTGACATTTTGAAATCGTATTTCCTCTATTAAATAAAACAAAAATGTCATAATAATAATCCTTATTTCATTGATGGTTTAATTAAATGTCAAAATCAAGTGAACAATTTCATGAAGCTGCAGGCATTTATTGGTGTTTTTATTATTTCAAGAGCAACTTACATCAAATAATAAATAACTACAAAAGTGATAATTGAATTTTTGTAAAAATGTATGTGTGTATTATTAAATGTATGTTCTAAGCTCATGCCAAATGTTATTTCTCTTGATAAATTTTCAATGCCCTTATCCAAGGAGTTACCTTTGCCCATTGATTCGACTGCGTGAAAAAGGTGCCTCAACTTCAAAGTCGATTTCCTCAAACTTGGCTTTTACACTCTCCCTACTTCTATCGGTCATATCACGGCAATGACTAATCAGAATTTTATTAATTTGGCATCAAATTTTTAGGCGTAAAATAGGCGTTGATTGGGCACAAAAACCCAAAATTGAAAATCCCGACTTAATACCGTTTCGAGGCGAAGGGTCACTTATAACATTTTGAGGCAGTAAACCATATAATATTATCATCTCGTCCATTTGTCAAAGCAAGCCGGGCTTACCAAAGTCGTTGTTCCACCATCTAATGAAAATACGAGTTTGTCAGACTATATTTTAGACTGAATTCCTCAGGTAGAATAGATCTGAATTCTTATCATGCGATACAACGTTTGCTCGACATAGCAGCATAATAAATTCAAGGAAAAATCAATATTCACTTTAAATTCATTAACTCGAGGTTTACCGTGTCCCATAATTGATCAGAGTTCTGTCTGGTGCTAACATGGTTTTTCCGGTGGCAAACACGAGGATGTTAATGATTGTTAAGTTATGTTGTGTTCTATTTATGATTTCATTATGGTATTGCTATTCAAACGGAGCACAAAATATCAACGTTGCTCTGGGCAAACCAACGAAACAAAAAGATGATTATCGTGATGGATTAGGCAAGTATAAGAGAGCAAAAAGGCGATCCGCGGTCTTTATCGTGTATTTTGTTGGTCAAACTAAAAAGTAATAAAGCTGAATGTTAGATCTAGATTACGACATTTTATTTTACTAGTTAATTGTCGTACTCTGGAAAAAACGGGTGTTCAAAAAATTTGGCTAGAAAACTCGTCCTTCAAATATGACCCTCATCTTGTCAAAAACTCTCAAACATGGGACTTCGCGAGGTCGAGATGGACGAGATTTCTAGCCAAAATTTTAAATCGAGTCTTTTCAGTGCACGACAATGTATCACCAAGAAGAAGAAATATCATCGTTCCTTAGCAACCAACATGAAAATCATCACATTTGTTACGATACATTCATTGTTCCTTAGCAACCAACATGAAAATCATCACATTTGTTTCGATATATTCAACATTTTTTTTCCTTTCTGATTTCTTTTGTTCGTGACAAAATGTAAAGATTTTTTTTTTTTGGTTATATCAAATTATAAGGAGTATATATTGTATTGTAGAGTTCGTTTTGCTGAAATATATTGACAACAAGAACCTAGATACTGCTTTAGTGTTTGAGTGAAAAAAAAACAATGGTTTGTATGGATTGTGTGGAGTTTTTTATTTTAACTTTATTACCATAATAACCTTATGAATTTTTCTTCATATTCTCCATAGCGTCTGCTTTTTTTTTTTTTGGCGCTTTGCACAATGTTTTGTGGACCATCGGTTTTTACTATTCAGGGTGCCTATAAAGCCTTTCCCAGCTTTTAAAGACTTATTATTCTAAAAGCATTATATATATATATATATATATATATATATATATATATATATATATATATATATATATATATATATTTACATTTGATTTTCACTATCTTCTAGGGAACAGTTAGACATTTATCTCATTCTTCATTGATCAAAATTAATTCATTAAATTTAGCAAAATGAGCTTAAACTTGATCCTTTCCTCTCTTTTTCGGAATCACACGGTGCAACAAAAATCTCTTTGAATTATAAGCCCATCCTTCTATTCCTAGAAAACAATCACTTAACTGTCTATTTGGATATGTTAGAATTGAATGCTGATCCCAACTTTTTACGTGAATATCAGCCATGGATAGTTTGAGAGTAATATGGTGCCCGTTTGCAAATTTCTGAAAGAAATTGGGTAATGTAAATGTTTTACTGCTCGAAGCTCGAAGAAATAAATAACAATGTGAAATTGAATGTAAGCTTTAATTTAATATACGAAAACAGATAAACTGGGCGTTTCGGGTTTCCCCTTTATCAACAAAACAGGATGAACGAAACACTACAGACGTTTGATAACCAACGTGTTATGGGCTCATTATTGTAATGGATTCTCCAGTATGTGCATATTGATTCTCCAATATGTGCACATTGATTCTCCAGTATGTGCATATTGATTCTCCAATATGTGCACATTGATTCTCCAGTATATGCACGTGGATTCTCCAGTACTTGAACATCTATTCTCCAGTATGTGCACATTGATTTCTCCAAATATGGCATAAAAACATGACCTGAGTCTCAAGTTTTGGCTTCAATTTTTTGGCTTCTAAATTACTCTAACGTCTTTGAGGCAACTGTACCTAATAACCAATCATATTACTTCTTATTTTCTTTTCAGGAGAATCCTCGAATGCTGTAGACGGTAATCGGAACTCAAATTACATCGGTGGAAAATCTTGTTCCTGCACAAATACTACGGCAAACACGTACTGGGTTGTAGATCTACTTCGGGAATATCCGATCCATCGGATATACATCACAAATCGAGACCTGGCTGAGTATCGACTTAAGGACTTCTATATCTACGTTTCGAATTTGAACCCTTTCCCAATACCATCTCAAGAAGGAAGTTTTACAGGCCAGTTGTGCCTCTGGTATTCTCAGAATCTCCCAGTCAGAGGACCTCATTCCCTCTTGTGCGATAAAGTGGTTACAGGTAGATACGTCTATGTTTGGAAAAAAGCCAACAGACATCTAACTATTTGTGAATTTGAGGTCATTGCGGATAAGGAATTGGAATCAATTCAAGATGAGTTCTCTGTGTTTCCGGGGAGAAAGAGTTCTAGAGCTGCGTTTTATTCGACCTTTATACGAGCTCCCACCACTATTACACCAATGAGGTGCGTTATGATATGCTTCTCATCGTCGGGTGGGTTTGCGACCATTGTGCAGATAGAAAAAGCAACCGGGAAATGCGAGTGTATAGAGGAAAGTGGACTTACCGTGCCAGCAATTGACATTGTGGACAGTGGTTGGACTTTGATGAAATCTCTGCGAAATCCCGAAAATCCGTGACTCATCACCTTAAAACGGTATTATGCAAGCGTGATCCAGATTCTTGTTAACCTTGACTCTGATTTCTAAATTGTGAAATTTTATTTAAATGAATATGACCCATTATCAAATCTGAAAGTTGTTCTACAAACTGCTTAACTCTCTCATTACAGACCGTTTCCAAGATTTTTTAAGAACTGTTTCCCCAACTCAACACAAAAATTGATATTTTACTATCAAATTGAAAGCAATAAGTAGGCTACATGCTCTCCATCATTTGATGTGCAAAACAAGCTCTACATGACAACGGTTTTATGGATACAACAAAAAAAAATTGTAATGTACAAAGCAAAACTGCTCATTGTATCGAAACAATGATGGCTATTTTCCTGGAAAGATATAATGGGGCAGCGCGGCTCAGCCGTACAGTCTTTGCTTCATACTCAAAAAGTACCTAGTTCGATCACCCGCCGCTGCGTTGTGTGGCCTTGAGCAAGTCACCTAGCCCTACCTTAATTTGCGGCGCTGCACTGCGCCTGACGCCTGAGTTATTCCAAGTCTTCCCTTGGAATAGACCCTAGATATAAATTTCCCCTTTAGGATGAATAAAGGGAATTTTTATTTTATTACTTTAATTTAAGGAGGGGGTTAAGTCTCAAATTTGTTCTTTAAACAGTTTTTAAATTAATTTATTTTTTCAGACTCTGTTTCATCCCAACCTAATAGTAATACCGAATTGAGGCGGCGCGGTTTAAAGATAGAACTTTGATAAGAGAAATGCACAGATACATGGGTGAATTGGGAAAATGCGTAGAGAGCTGCCAGATTAACCAGTTAACTGCCCGACTCTGGAATGACACGGATTAAATAAATTGACCAGAAAGCTGGTCTTTACAACATTGATCGATTGAAATGACTTTCATCTTGACAGAAACTCTCAAACCTGGGACCTCGTGACACAGACCGACTGCTTGATAATCATCCTGATCTACGTTACACTATTTATATAGTGCTTATATATATTGCTTTCGGATCGGAAGGTTTCTGATTAAAAGCACATTTGGATTTTTGTGCGGCTATGTGGTCTAGTGGTATGACACTTGCTTTCGGATCGGAAGGTCCTGGGTTCGAGCCTCGCGCTCGGCGCATAGTTGAGTCTTTGGAAAAGGCTCTTTACTCACATTCTCTCACCGTACTCAGGTGTAAAATGAGTACCTGGCCTTTAACAGCGTTGTCTCTGTCCGAACAATTATAATATCGCCTAACAGGCGTCATGTCCCGTCCTACATGTTAAGTGTTGCTGTTGGCCATGGACCCCTTGTAAAGCGCTTTGAGCACATTTAGTGGATAATGCGCTATATAAAGCTCACTTTTTTTATAATTGAAAAAATACAAGATCGAACAATTATTATTATTATTATTATTATTATTATTATTATTATTATTATTATTATTATTATTATTATTATTATTATTATTATTATTATATTATTATTTATCACAATCATTATTATTATTATTATTATTATTATTATTATTATTATTATTATTATTATTATTATTATTATTATTATTATTATTATTATTATTATTATTATTATTATTATTACACAAGAACGCCTCGAAAATTGGACTGAACATAAATTTCGATAAGACTGTGTACATTAGGGTGAATCCAAAACATGATAGTGAAATTAGGATAGATGAACATATAATTGAAGAGGTAACAGTGTTCTACCTCGGATCCAAAATAACAGACGACGGAAATGCAGAACACGATATCAAGCACAGAATTCAAAAAGCAAACCAGGCTTTCGGCATGCTGAAAAACTTTTGGAAATCAAAACAAATAATGAGAAAGACAAAGCTGAAAATATACAAGAGCAATGTTTTAAGTGTCCTGGTTTATGGAAGTGAAAGCTGGAAAATGACATCCTCCTTAATACAGAAACTAGAAGCCTTTCAGAACAAGTGCTTAAAAAGAATTTTTTATTTATTTTGGCCCACAAAAATAAGAACAGTGGATCTATTAAAGAAAGCTGACTGCACTAGCATTGATAGCCAAATAAAAAGAAGAAGATGGCGTTGGCTGTGTCATGTGGCCAGAATGGAAAAAGGGTCACTTCCCAAGACAGCCTTGTACTGGACAGCAGATGGGAAGAGAAAGCGGGGAAGACCCAAAGAAACCTGGCGAAGGACCATGGAAAAAGAATTAAAGGAAGCAGGCCTGTCCTGGAATACAGCCACCGCAAAAGCAGCCGATCGGAAAAAATGGAGATGTCTGGTGGATGCCCTATGTGCCTCAAGGCCCGAAGAGGATTAAATGGAAAAAATTATTATTATTATTATTATTATTATTATTATTATTATTATTATTATTATTATTATTATTATTATTATTATCATCATCATTATTATTATTATTAGTATTATTATTATTAATATTATTAATATTATTATTATTATTATTATTATTATTATTATTATTATTATTATTATTATTATTATTATTATTATTATTATTGATAATACTAATGCTAATTTTTGAAATCCGTTTTACATTTTATTATTCTTAAGCACAATATTTTAAGAACTAGACACCAATGTGAATCATCCTTAATTGATAGACAAATGTCACTAATTACACAAAATTGCTAATTTTCGCCCAGTCCTTACAAAACAAAATACATTTTTGTACATGAAAGCATGATAAAAAATAAAGCATTTTATCCCAACCATGATAATATTTAATATATTCTTTAACAGAAAACATGAAGTCTGAAAAATGTTGTCATTTTCCCCAAGACCATTTAGTTCTTTTCAAAAGATCTTTTGGACATTTTGATTATAGAACAATACATTTGAATTATTCAGGCAGACCTTCGTGTACATATTCAAATAAGTGCACGTAGTCCAATCAATTACATAAAATTGATCGAATTCACGATGCAGATGATTCGCAATTGGTTTTTAACCAGTTAACTGCTGTTCTGTGGAAAAAGTCGTATCTTAAAATTTGGCCCGGAAACTCGTCCTTCAAATATCGATCGATTAAAATGACCCTCATCTTGGCAAAAACTCTCAAATCTGGGACTTCGCGAAGTATGAGGGTATTTCCCAATTTGAGGATCATTTAAATCGATCGATATTTGAATGACGAGTTTTCTGGTCAAATTTCAGAATGCGGGTTTTTTTTCTTCCCAGAGTACGGCAATTAGCTGGTTAATAATTGATGGGAATATTTTTGTATCGATACATGATTAGGATGTATCGGAAGTCGTCGTGGATGAGAGCGGGTACATCATCTGTGAACAAAAACAAAGGAAATGTTTTAGTCTAGTTAGTTTATTAGCTTGGGGGGGGGGGGGGCTCCTGATAGCTCAGTTGGCAGAGCACTCGCTTCACACGCAAAGGGAACCAGGTGAAGTCGATTTAGGTTTCTGACTAAAAGATCTGGCGGAAAGCACTTTTGAGATAGACTAACGTTCTATTTAAAGGATAGCAAGCGTTGTCCATCATCCGTTTAACGCTATAGAAACCGAGATAAACTCCGTTTTTATAGGCATCATGGATCTGAATGACTATTGTGTTATTAGTTAGCGTTTATGGGTTCAGGGGTACATTTTAAAGTTTGGTTTTCAGTTCACAATACAGGTCCTATGTTTATTTTCAGAGTCTCCAGTAACTGGGAGATGTTTTTAAAATGTTGTTTTCATCATTTTCACTTTCACTTCAAATGCTATATTCATCCGCTTAAATAATACATATAACCTTAACCAAATCAGACACTTTGGCTTTAGGTGATTAAAATCTTGATGCTTGAATCTCGAAAAAATAAATATAAATAGGGAATGAGATTAGCGGAAGAGTAGCGTCCCTTGATTGGACCTCACCGGCGGAAAAGTTATTAGAGAGAGAACGCCATGCTGGTTGTGCGCATGATTCTCTAGTCCTCGCTTCCGGAGACACTTCACCGAAAGCGAGGACGAGAGAGACGCATGCGCAAAACCATGTTGACGTTCTCTCTGTAAGGTGATGTCCAATCAAGGGACGATACTCTTCCGCTAATCTCATTTCCTATAGATATAGAAAATTAAATGGAAGTTTTAATTTAATTGTGTAGTGTCACCTCGTAGAACATATTTACCCTAATTTACATTTTAAACAATAATTCCGTATTCTCATCTTTTACTACTTTTTGTATTACAGCATGGTATGGAAATGCCAGTATTCGTGACATTAAGAAAAGTGATCGGATAATTCATAAAGCCAGGAGTTATACTCACCCAATTTCCAATGTGGAAGAACTGTTCAAGAGATTTTGTCTAATTGAAATGAAGAAACTTATGAAGGATGGCGATCACCCCCTTCACAAATGTATTAAAGTCTCCATGAGGAGCCTCATATCTATAAAAACAAAGACAACACGTCGCCTTAATTCATTTTTGCCACATGGTGTTCGAATTTTTAACGCGCAACTGTGGTTTAAATTAAATGCTATTTTTTTAAAATATACACGCACAAGTTCGGACTAGAGGCCAGAGGTATGGCCTATCTCAATTTATCAAATTAATATATAAAGTGTCGCTATTGGTTCTTGGTTGTATATTATTTACATTTTTGTGCATTTGCATATGGGTTCAAACCGGGGGTCATGGGGACACCATGTTTTTATTATTTTAAAACAGAGTGACAACAATCAAATAATAACGAGGAGGTGGGGAGGATTTAGTATATGTTTAGGTATCCCACCATCTCAAAAAAATAAAATAAAAAGCATAAGCATTTGTATAGAGTAATATCCACAAAATGTGCTCAAAGCACTTTACAAGGGGTCCCTAGCCAGCAGCTATACGTAAGACGTAGGTCGTGACATGACCTCTGTTAGGCGATATTACATTTTCTTTCCGACAGAGACAAAAAAAAAAATTAGTAATTTTTTATATAATCCAACTCACCCTTTAAATCTTCAGATCACTAAGAAGTGACCGATTGTTGTCTATACGACCAAAAAGTGAAAGACACCTCCGATCCTTTTTACCTTACAGTTGCAGAATTTTTAATAAGGAAAATAATTTATAAATTTTGGTCTAAGTCTGTTTTAACTTTGAAACCTTTTCTTTAAAATTACTCCATACCCACAATTTTTAAACATCAATTTATAAAATCGCTTACTACAACTTTTCTATTGACCTTTTTATTCTACATTACGTGCCATGTAATTTATACTATGTAATTTTTCTCAGTCAATTTACAATAGTATTATACTGTAACTAATTCTTAGCTTTTTACTGATCTTTTTTTCTTATATGTTGACATCAATATAACTTTTCTAGATATTTATATCTTTACACTTTTATAATCTGTATGTCCCTTAATTTACACTATGTAATTATTCTTACAGCCTACAATATTATTACACTATATATACCTATTACCAAATTTTACTTTACCACATTATATATACGTATATTATGTTTATAATAATATATATCATCGTCGGCATTTTATACGTCTGTACAAAAATCACCTTTTGGATGAATAAAGTACATTATTAGTATATTATTATTATTATTATTATTATTATTATTATTATTATTATTATTATTATTATTATTATTATTATTATTATTATTATTATTATTACTATTATTATCATTATTATTATTATTATTATTATTATTATTATTATTATTATTATTATTATTATTATTATTATTATTATTATTATTATCGCTGTAAACGGCTAGGTAGGCCAACTCATTTTACACTTGAGTACGGTGAGTGAATGTGAGTTAGGAGCCTTTTCCGAGTACTCAGCTAAGCACCGCTCTGAGCGCTCTGAATCACGTAGCCGCACAAAACAGCATTATGTCACTATGATTCGCTTACCAAAAATTGATTTCTGATTTAAAATGGACAGAAATGTAAGATTTTTTTATTTTATCACTTTAAGCAACTATATTTTTATCCTCAATAAAACGGACAAACAAAACCCAAACTTCATGATTATGATTGTCAGTTAAGCTGTTAGTATCTTAGCCATCCCGACCTAGTACCGTTTTGATACGATGCAGTAATACTGGGGGCAGCGTGGCCCGGTGGTACGGTCTTTGCTTCGTACCCGAAAAGTGCCGAGTTCGATAACCCGCTGCGATGTGTGACCTTGAGCAAGTCACCTTGCCCTAGATCATCTTGCGGTTCTGCACTGCGGCAAACGCCTGGGTTATTCCAGTCTTCCTATGAAATAGACCCTAAAGAAAACTTTCCCCTATGGGATGAATAAAGGGAATTTTATTTTTTATTTTATTAATAGCAGGAATTGAAGTATTGCGTTATTTTGGTACTCGATTACTTCCTTGTTTGTCTTTATGTTTTTAAGGGTTTTACGCCGCTTGCAACACATTAAGGTCATATCAGAGCCAGTAAAAGGAGAGAAATGGGATAGTAAAAAGTTCTAGAATTACAATTAAAGCACCTAAGAATAAGCAAGACAAATGGGTATTGGTTCAGATAGAAAACAGATGTAGATTCCAAGAGCACACTATCAAAGTACTTAGTTTGAGATCACCTAAAAGTCTCATCCAGACACAAGCACAGGTCTCCACTAAGAGGAATACACTCAAATGTTTAGAAATCATATGTTAAAAATAATAATAAAAAAACAGTACATAACAGAGAGATAATTTACAAGGAAAAAAATATCATCTCCCAAAATTATAACTATACATTCGACTGTTACCCTCCCAGCCAAGGACTCTGGCCAGGGTCAGGACAAAACCAATTAATCTCATTACAAGACAAAGACAGAAAGCATGTTGGAAAACAGATATGAGGGGATAGAAGACACAGTATGTACCTCCCTGCCCACTATGGGAGGTCAGGAACCCCACCCAGGATTACTTCCATGATAGCCATGCATGCTACCATAAACACTGAGTATAAAATAACGCGATTCTTCGACTAGTACATTTAATTTAGTTGTAAAATAACGTTCAGTTACCCGCCAGGCTATGCCCACGATCGGTGTGCTGAATGTCGTAAAATTGAGTGACACCTTCAAATTCTTGAAAAAAAAAACCTCTTGGTCTGTATCGATCGATTTTAATGACCCTCATCTTGGCAAAAACTCTCAAACCTGGGTCTTCACGACATTTTGAAAAGGTATTTTTTACTCTCAGAGTACGGCAGAAAAGCCACTCATCACGTCAACGTATTTACTAATAACTGTGCAATGTTTCCAGTCATGACGACATAACGAAGTTTTACTGTACTGATAACATGAAGCAATCGAATGAAAATGATGCATAAAATAAACGTCATAGATTCAAAACAAATTATAATGACTTTACTTAACATGTCAACAAGGCAATTAAAATGTTAATGGACTTAATTGACGCTGAACTTAATTAGTATCATATTTTTTATGCATTCAAAGTAATGTATTGAAAATACATAGACTGTTGCCGTCACATTGATTTTATGTTTTAAAAATTCCCATTAAAAACCATTTCCTCCAATGTTAATCGATAATCAGGGAGAAACGACTGTATATTTTATCTCAAGGAAAAGAGAAATGAGACTGAGATGCCGAACGTCACCCCCACCCCCTCCCCCACCCCCAATTAAAAACAAACGGACAGTTTATCACGAGGCTTCTAACCAATATTGTTAACTGTTTCCTCAATCTAATTAGAGATCAACTAAAAGTTCCAGAACCAAAAGAAACGGAGTGGGACCGAAGGTTGAGGTCGGTGGTCGGACGCATTTCTCTCTTGTTAGTCTATAAAATACTTTAAGATGATGGAGTTAAAAGCTAATACTTTTCTCATACACTTTTACACTTTGTGTATAACTTCTCTTTTGTATCGTTATTCAAATGGATCAAAAGTCATCAACGTTGCTTTAAATAAACCAACGACACAAATAGACGATTATGCTGGAGGTGAGTCAATTTAATATTTTAAGCTATATGCAAAATATTATTGATTGTATATCTATATGTTTATATATATATATATATATATATATATATATATATATATATATATATATAATATATATATATATACCCTTTCTTTAAAAAATATAGCATTGTGGAGAACATTGTGCTTATTTGAGTCAATCAAAAAATTGATACGGCACACAACTCTACTGAAAGA
>NC_088368.1:28930852-29030852 GCF_034508935.2 Berghia stephanieae | reverse complement strand
GAACGCAATCTTTTCTCGTGTGAAGCGAGGGCTCCACCAACTGGACTATCGCGACGCCCATGAACTGAGTAGCTTTGTGAATGAATAATAATGTAAACATTTATTTCTTTAATTGCGGAAAAAAAACTTTTGTTTCTTCGCTTGCTCAAAACATGAATTTTTATATTTCTCATCACTTTATCTTTAAATTATGTGATCCATCGTCTCAACACGGTATTATGTTTGTGTGAGCAAAATGCTCAATTGTGACTCCTGTCTCGAACGGCATTGTTTGTGTGGACAAGATGCCCAATTGTGACCTCAGTCTCAAAACGGTATTACGTTTGTGTAAGTAAGATGCTCAATTGTGACCCCTGTCTGATGTTATGATATATAATAGTGTTATGGTGAGGAGATAATAGATTGTGAGATTAGATATTCATAGATATTTAAGTCAAAGAAGATTGATAAACAAAGACGGCATTTTCGATTGACCTGCAAGGGTGGAACAGGAAGTACAGAATCCCTTGTTTATTAAAAACATAGATCGTACATTCTGCACTTCATAATAGTATTATTGTTATTATTATTTATATAAACAAGGTACAAAAGAGTTTATACTCAACATGTGAAATTACAAGATTTGTGTATTGAAGAATGTGAATCTAACGTCCTCAATAAAACGCCCTAAACCTTTCACAAGTCTCATGTTATTATGAATTCCTATAGATTTAATTTTGAGCACTCTGCGCACCACCCACATGCCATAATGCCTTTTGAGGCGGCGGTTCACTAACTTTTTTAGATCACCCACGCCCACTAATAGGTTTCAACACTCGTGACGTCACTTCCCGTGTGATGACGCATACTAACTTAGTAACTGGTTATAAACTGTCGGAACAATGGCTAACGCCTTTCTGAAATACTTCTCCGACTAGCATAAAAGTGCATCCAGAGGAGAAAAAAAATTATAAATCTGATCATGTTTTGATTTTTATTCATTCTGATCATATGACATGTGAAAACGTTCTCGCCAGCATGAAGAGTAAAAAGTACCGATTTTCTTTGTTTAGAATTGGAAGCAAGCTGCTCGTTACTGGGCGGACGTGACATCAGACTATTTAATCCAATTGTAGTGACTTGTGCAGAATCCCATTTCCGTTCTCTCGCAACGATCGCTTTGGGATGATGGCTTGTATAGTAAACAAAAGAACGGGCGAATGAGTGTATATTGAGTAGAGATAAGAATTAAACGTTTCATTGACCAGCAACACACGCTATCTTTAGATCGGTGTTTAGATTGGCGGTACCGATGCTGCCATATCGTTTGAGAGCCTACATGTTACGCGTACGTTGACAACGCAGCAACTGACGTCGTGTGTTGACGTCAGAGGACATATCCTCCTGGTTCCTTCTTTCGTCGTTCGTCGATAGTTTAGATTCTGGAACCGAATAGTTAACTCACCAAAACCGAATGGAGGGGAGGCGACGAGTCACAAAAGTCAGAAGGTGAATTCAAAGTCAAAGTATTCAGAAAAATGATTTCTCTCTCTCTCTCTCTCTCTCTCTCTCTCTCTCTCTCTCTCTCTCTCTCTCTCTCTCTCTCTCTCTCTCTATCTATCTATCTATCTATCTATCTATTTATCTTTTTCTTTCTTTCTTTCTTTTCTTTCTCTCTCTCTCTCTCTCTCTCTCTCTCTCTCTCTTTTAAAGAACCCACGATCTCTGTCCCCAACAAGAACGCAATTATACTTAAGCCAAGTCTCGTATTGTGAGGCTATGTGGTCTTGTGGTACAATGACACTCGCCTTCCGATCGGACGGTCTAGGATTTGAGTCCTGCTCAAAACGGCGCATGGTTGAGTCCTTAGAAAAGGCACTTTACTCACATTTTCCCACCGTACTCAGGTGTAAAATGAATACCTGGCAGGTAACAGCTTTGTCTCTGTCTGAAAAATGGATATATCGCCTAACAGGCGTCATGTCCAGTCCTATGTACACGTTATTTGTTGATGTTGTCCTCTTGTACAGCTTCTGACCGCATTTTTTAAAGTGAATATTGCTCTATATAAAAGCTCAATTATTGGAGGGGGGGGGGGGTAGCAAATGCTACTTTGACATAATATCATTTTGAGTCATTGGGTCACGTCTATTGATTTAAGTATAAAGTAAATGAGATGAACTTTGTCAGTCCACAAAGGAAATTAAACAATATAAACTAAAATGCTGCGATTGTTTTTTAACTTCAAAAATTGCTGTTATGCTATTCCCTAAAATGAAATGCACACAAGGGGTAATAACTCCATAGTCAAATGTGATTTTGTGCGAAATATTTTGATTACCTCCCTTGAACGGTTGTCTATAAATGATACAATGAAATGATAATGCCCAAATTTTATTAATTTATTTGCCTTTTCCCTTTCAGCAAATGGTCTCTGTTAAAAATGTTCTTTATAGAATTGTGATAATAAAGAGAATTATTATGAGCCAAAACTACTCGTCTTTATTGCTTTTAAATGCAATTCTAAAGTATTTTTAACTTGCGGCTATGTGGTCTATGACACTCGTTTTCGGATCGGATAGTCCTGGGTTCGAGCCTCTCTCGGCACATAGTTGAGTCCTTTGAAAAGACTCTTACTCTTTACTCATATTTTAAAATATGAATACCTGGCCGTTAAGAGCGTTGTCTATGTCGGAAAAAATTGTAAGATCGTCGTGTCTCATGCTACATGTTACGTGTTGCTGTTGGTTAGGAACCCTTTGTAAAGGTCTTTTAGTATGTTTTGTGGATATTGCGCAATATAAAAGGTCAAGTTTAAGTTTAACGTAATAAAATACTCGCGGTTTGAGCCCCCATCGCCGCTAGGAAGTTTTTATTTTCTGTCATCTTCTGGCACTTTCCTACTCACTTCATTTCTTGTTAATATAATACATGATGACATTAATGATAGGCTAGAACAGGTACCAATTTACTGCACGACTATATAGGTACGTGAATGGTAGATAGAGCATCGGACTGAATAACGATGGGACTGGGATCAAACCCAAGTTTTACTGACTCTATCCAGTTGTAATTGATTGTTGGAGTTGTTTGATCTGACGGAAACAACATTTGGTGGACCAGGAGCTTTTTTATATATACATAGCGCGATATCCACTAAACGTGCTCAAAACGTTTTACAAGGGGTACCTAACCAACAGCAACACTTAACATATAGGGCGTGACATGGCGCTTGTTAAGCGATATTACAATTCTTTTCGGACAAAGACAACGCTGTTAACGGCCAGGTACTCATTTTACACATGAGTATGGTAAGAGAATGTGATTAAATAGCCTTTTGCAAGGATCAACTATGCGCCGAGCGAGGTTCAAACCCAGGACCTTCCGATCCAAAAGCGAGTGTCATGCCACTTGACCCAATAGCCGGACCAGCGTTCTATCCAAACAGTTTCAAGCAAATAATATTGCCAAAATTGGAAATAATTAATGGTTATGGTTCTTTCTTTTCTACTATGTAAAATGGAGCTGTGGATCATAGTTTGTAAGATTTAATATGGCAGTCTGTCTTCTTCTTCTTCTTCTTCTTCTTCCTCCTCCTCCTCCTCCTCTTCCTCCTCCTCCTCCTCATCCTCCTCCTCCTCCTCCTCCTCCTCCTCCTCCTCCTCCTTATCGTCCTCCTCATCCTCCTTCCCCTCCTCTTTCTTCTTCCATTCTTGTGACGTAATGTTTTGGTCAGTATCAGGCCTTAAGTTTAGATAATGGTAGCATTTTTTCTAAGTTAGAGACGTGTCCAACCCACGCTTCTAAACTAATTTGAACAAAAATAAATATGTAAGCTTGAAATATAGCAACATACGTAACATTGACAAAATTGATTATTACGGGCTCGAATTATTTTTCAATGGTATATATTTTAGATATAATATTATTTATATATATATATATATATATTATATATATATATATATATATATATATATATATGTGTGTGTGTGTGTGTGTGTGTGTGTGTGTGTCTGTTAGTGTATTTAAATATATATATATATATATATATATATATATATATATATTTATATATATAGAACATATTATTATTTATCCATTGTTTATTCATTGGATACGGTGATGATATTATCAAAGCCATATGGTAAAAGACGCCAGAAAGCCAATAAACCGTGTCATAAGAATGATATGAATTGAGTGCATTGGAGCTCCCCCGCTTGTCATTTAACAACAAACAATTATTGATTTGCCAACGTTTTCTCGAACAAAAAACATCAAACAATTAGTTGCTCCATTTGTAAATTATCAGATTTCCGATTAACAAGTCAGTTGCTTATCTTAGGTTGTAAAAAGGACCAGTGACGTTAACCCTCTCCTTACCAGCAATTTTTAGAATTTCCCCTGAAAATTCATACCACCCGACACAAATATAGACTTTTCTTACTCAAACAAAAAGTAACAAGTGCATTCTATACAGAATGTTATTTAGCAAAATGATGTCGACAACACAGTGTATAGTATTTATAGCTGTAGCCAAAGCATTTCTTTAAATGTTGTAATAATGTACAAGAGAAATCAGAAAGAGAAAAGTGTTGGATGTGTCGTAACGAATGTGACGATTTTCCTATGGTTGGTAAGGAGAGGGTTAAGCAAAGACAGTAAATTGCGTTAGTGACAATAGAAGAGCATTTCATTCTTCCGTAAGAAACTCTAGGCCTATACATTATTTTCCCACCCAACTCAATTGTAAATGAGAAGGCCAGTGCTGGAAATTATAACACACCTTTCTTCTTTGTTCCTATTAAAACATGGGTCAGATAAAGAGTGATATCTGACTGATTGTTGATGTATTATGGAGAAAAAAAAAATTTAATGGTGTTAAATTCCATTCAATTTTACCATGGTTGTAATTTCTTACATTTTGGAAGTCATGAAATACGGTGTAATAGTGTTTATTTAAACAAAATTTGGTAGCTTATTGACCTCAAGGTAAGAGCCTCCTAGACTCGATCTTATGGCTCTCGGGTCAACATAATTCCCGATATAGGTAAAAAAAAATAGATTACCTATTGTAAGAGACATGTACAAAATGATACCTATCTAATGACGATTGTTGACTTGAATAGAAACTTTGTGTATACAAAATCTAAAATTTCTTATTTTTTCTCTCTCTCTCTCTCTCTCTCTCTCTCTCTCTCTCTCTCTCTCTCTCTCTCTCTCCCCCCTCAGCCGGGAACTTTTTCTTAAGGATCTATTCCAAGGGAGGAGTGGAATTAGCTAGGCGCCAGCCCTAGTGCACGTCTAAAAGTAATCTCATGCTACAAAGGGCGGCAAGAAATTAAACTCGGTAGCTTCTGGGCCATACCTCTGTACAACGATGCACATTGACTGCTGGGCAATAAATTCACGTTTAATGGGGCGAAATTGTGGAAATGCGCGACGTGGATGTGAATATTTTCTACAACTAATTAAACTGATTCATCCAAAGTCACAGGGAAATGAAAATGATACGGTATTTGAATTGACATTGGATAGATAGCAGCTCAGCTGATTGAACATTTGAAACAAGTTTTTTTAAAAACCTGTTTTGATTCCTTAGAGAGTTCGGCATTTTCCTTTTTCTTCTTCTTCTTTTTTTTTTGACTCTTCAATCCACTAAGCAGTGATTGGGTACCTAGTTCTTCTAGATCTGACGGAAAGCACTTTACGACAGTAGCCTCCTGTGTAAAGGAATGATTACTGTTTGTTTAAAGCTAAATAGATAGCTGGGATGCACCGTAGCCTTCGTAAACTTCAGGCCTGTTACTGACCAAAACATTAAGTCACAAAAGAAGCCATCGATCACGAAAGGAAAGTAAAATGTGACTTGTTGTTAGAAGTGCTCAAGGAAAAAAATGGTTCCATTAGCTGAACTATTGCATACAACTCACAATAACATTTTCCCGTGATCTTCGTCTTGTGTTATGACGAATATTTTCGGTTTGTATCTGGCTCTAAGTTTACGAAAGCTACGGATGAACTCCAGCTCCAAAATAGCTTTATAGCTCTGAATGATTATTAGTATTTAGTGGGCTAGAGGGCCACGAAAAGGCTCTGCACTTTAAATCAAAGGACCCATGTTCAAGCCCAGCTGTCGTCATCTCGTTATGTATTTATACACTGATCCAGTGTCTCGAGGTTTTTTTTTTTTCTGTTTTTCGACGAGACAGATCTATCTGAAAAACACAGTTCTTATCAGAATGAATAAACATAACCATAATTTATTATCATTTCATCGTTATTAATTAATTCTCAGTGCACTGCGTTGCACGAGTCAGGTTGTCAGGTAGGGCTATCTTTTTGATAAAATCAGTAGGGAATTGGAAAAGAACATGGCGGTAATTGGATCATTGCAGCTACTTTTTTCAGGAAATACTTCATGGAATGAAAACATGTAAAAAGTGAGCATTGCGTGAGCTACCATTTATCTCAAAATCCACAAAATGTGTTAAAGCACTATACAAGGGATTCAAAGCTGATAGCAACACTGATCATGAACAGCGAGACATATAAAGAGCGTCATTATAATTAGAAAAGTTGCTTTCCAAAACTCGATTTGGATCGAACCTCAGACATCTTGATTACCAGTTAGACGTGCACCATTCCACCAGAGTTGAGATATTCATGTTTATATTCATCATAACAAGTATCTACGCGTTTTCAGATGTGAACCACTTCCTAAATCATTACAAATAAATATTGAACAAGAAAGGACAAGAATGGACTTTTTTTAAATATCAAAATATCATTAATTACACCTTTGTGATATACTGGCAGCACGTCAGGTCGCCTACAATCAGGTCAGTAACTCGATATTCAGCCGAAGCAGGCTGATTTTTAAAAAAATACCTTTTGGGGGGGGGGGGGTATTTTTAAAATCTTGTACCTTTTCTTTCTGCTTTGTCTGGTGTGGTTTAAAATTGTCCCAACTATCGGAGCCTCTGTGGTGTAATGGTAACACGTCAGACCGGTAGTCAGAAGGTCTGAGGTTCGATCCCCATTCGAGGTCGAATGCTTTTTTAGGATGTTTTTTTTCTTCTTGTATTTTTCTTTCTTGCTTTGTCTGGCACCTTTCATGCACACTTGTTCAGATCTTTATCTTACGGTTTCATCACCACCTTTCCATAACTCGGATAATTATTATGTTATCTTTCTCCTGCTTCCTAATTTTCAACATTGGAATTCTTGAAGACAGCTGATGAAGGAGAAGATTGGAGAACCATAAGATAAGATAAGATATACTTTATTGATCCCTGTGTGGAAATTATGATTCTGTATCACAACACAATTCGGTAATAATATATAAAAGAAATATCAAATGTTAATAAATTAAATAAAAATTGGCAACGAATATTAAAAGTCTTTAAAAGTACAGTGGAACAACAAGCGGATATATTATGGTGACTATGTGTCGATTATACTAATAATAAAATTCTTGTCCAATATAAATAAATGAATAATCAAATTTTGGTTCGTCTATAGCTATGCCAGACTTGGTACTTGATTGATTGACTGGTTGATTGATTGATCACCTCGTGTAACTGACTGGAACCGTCTACTTATGCTATGCTGGGGTTCATTATTACCGATAATCCACTACTCGGATTGAATTCTGATTGTAATCCTGTTAGCTGTAAGCGTGTCCGAGTGTGTGTGTGTGTGTGTGTGTAGGAGGAGGAGGGGGGATTAAAGTATCTTCGTGAAACTAACCCACACACACACACACGGGGAGAGACAAACCAAGAGAGAGAGAGAGAGAGAGAGAGAGAGAGAGAGAGAGAGAGAGAGAGAATTGCTAATATTTTTTGTGTATATCATGTGTGTGTGTTTGTGTTTCGTAGGGGGTGTTTTTGTCTTATTGTTTACGCCTTAATTGAGACTGATTATATAATTATCAACACCAGTAATTTTCTACCCAAACTTCTCTCTCTCTCTCTCTCTCTCTCTATATATATATATATATATATATATATATATATATATATATATATATATATATATATATATATATATACATGATGATAACAATGATGATGATGATGATGATGATGATGATGATGATGATGATGATGATGATGATGATGATGATGATGATGATGATGGACCATATATTATTAAACAAAATATAGCAAGAGCCAAAACATCTTTGGCTGGTAAAGAAAAATAACAAGCAAACAATAATAATGTGGCAATTATTAGTTGAAGTTTTGAACCAAAATTCTATGGAGTGTCAGTTAAGTCATATGCCATTCAACCAGCTGGCTGTCGTCTGACACCCCCGGATTGTCGCTAAACAACAATCTGGATCCCTGGATATAACGTAACAAATCCATACAATATTCTCACAGACATTAACTTGAACAGATCAATCGAACCCAATAAATCTCAAAGGTTAAGATTAACCATTGTATAATTGAAAGGTTTTGTATGGTCCTCAATACGCTTCAACAGTCGTAACGCCACTTCCCTCGTAATGACGCATGGTAACTTAGTAACTGGCTCTAAACTATCGGAACAATGGCGGACGCCCTTATGAAATATTTCTCCGACGAGCATAAAAGCGTATCCAGAGGAAAAAAAAAACATTATAAATCTGATCATGTTTTGACTTTTACACATTCTGATCACAAGACATTTGAAAAGTTCTAGCCAGCATGAAGAATAAAAAGTATAGATTTTCTTTGTTAAGAACCACGATGGGCGCCGTTGCTGGTCGACGTGACATCAAACTATTTAATACAATTAAAGTTAACGCTAAGCTGTTAAAAGTTGCGGACTGTATACTTGAAAAAAATTTAACTTGAGCTTTCATACACCACACCATCCAGAAAATTTGCTCAAAACGCTTTACATTGAGTCGGAAGACAACAACATGGGATACGGGACAAGGTTCTTTGCTTGTAATTGCTGTAATGCGACATTATTATTTTTTATGCAGATACTACGCTGACAGGTATTCAATTTTTACCTGAGTGCGGTGAGGAAATGGGATTAAAGAGCGTGTTTAATTTTGTGCCTCCCACATTAGAACTCAAACCAATGACCTACAAATCCGGTGATTGTCATATCACAAAACCAAAAAGATGCACTAGTGGAGCCGTGGATACAATGACAGTGACATGCTATGAAAATAAAACACGTCTTTAACATTTTGGACAGCGATTAAAATGACTCTCGTCTTTCCAAAGAACATTCAATCCTGGAACTTTTGATTAAGATGACAATCGTCTTTCCAAAGAACTTTCAATCCTGGAACTTTTGATTAAGATGACAAATCGTCTTTCCAAAGAACTATCAATCCTGGAACTTTTGATTAAGATGACAAATCGTCTTTCCAAAGAACTATCAATCCTGGAACTTTTGATTAAGATGACAAATCGTCTTTCCAAAGAACTATCAATCCTGGAACTTTTGTTTAAGATGACAAATCGTCTTTCCAAAGAACTATCAATCCTGGAACTTTTGATTAAGATGACAAATCGTCTTTCCAAAGAACTATCAATCCTGGAACTTTTGATTAAGATGACAAATCGTCTTTCCAAAGAACTATCAATCCTGGAACTTTTGATTAAGATGACAAATCGTCTTTCCAAAGAACTATCAATCCTGGAACTTTTGATTAAGATGACAAATCGTCTTTCCAAAGAACTATCAATCCTGGAACTTTTGATTAAGATGACTCTCATCTTGCTAAATGACACTCGTCTTGCCAAAGAACTCTCAATCCTGGGACTTCCGATTAAAATTACTCTCATAGAGTCAAAGAACTCTCATTCCTTCACGGATGTCCCAGGTTTGAGGGTTATTTAGCAAGATAGTCATTTTAATCGATCGATGTTTGAAAACGAGTTTTCTTGCCAGAATTTTAAATACCTGTTTGTTTGTTTTCAGATTACGGCAGTTCTAATCTAAACAAAAATGTATTGTAATACCGTTTTTTCTTGTTTTCGTTGTTGGAGAGTCAATGATTTCAACTCCGAACCATTATCGTTACGTAGTTTGTTCCTTTATTCATAACTCTTATACCTATTCATTTTTGTATGAATCAAGTTTGATTTAATTCGATGTCACCATTCGTGATCTTTGAGCGCACTTTATGAAGATAAGAACGGCTTAATGTCTTGAAGTTCATGAGGATTGGCTCTTCTGTGATGATTTTGTGACGATGCCTCTTTTGTGAGGATGCCCTTTTTGTGAGGAATGACTATTTTGTGAGGATGCCTCTTTTATGAGGAATGACTATTTTGTGAGGATGCCTCTTTTATGAGGAATGACTATTTTGTGAGGATGCCTCTTTTATGAGGAATGACTATTTTGTGAGGATGCCTCTTTTATGAGGAATGACTATTTTGTGAGGATGCCTCTTTTATGAGGAATGACTATTTTGTGAGGATGCCTCTTTTGTGAGGAATGACTGTTTTCATGACTAACAGATCCACAATCTACTAGTGCCTGCTATTACTGAGTCAGATCTGAGCCATGTATCTAGAGTGATGTCTTTATATACTGATGTTTTCCAAAAGACAACCCCAGAAATAAAATATCCTAATTTGTAACACAACACTTATCAATCCAATATATTACACAAACTGACACGGAGGATCACAAATTTACTTTCGCAAAACTCACTTTGCTCGGATGGATCATGCTCTGTTCGGCTATGTGGTTTTGTGGTATAACACTCGCTTTCGGATCGGAATGTCCTGGGTTCGAACTTCGCTCCGCGCATAATTGAATCCTTGGAAAAGGCTCTTTACTCACATTCTCTCACCGTATTCAGGTGTAAAATGAGTACCTGGCGGTCAACAGCGTTGTCTCTGTCGGAAAAATATTGTAACATCGCCTAACATGTGTCATGTCTCGTTCTACATGTTACGTGTTGCTGTTGGGCAGGGATCCCTTGTAAAGCGCTTTGCGCACATTTAATGGATATTGCGCTATATAAAAGCTCTAATTTATTCCAAACACTAGTGGGATATAATATGTCTTATCAAAAAGCATGTCTGTGGTATTAATAAATCCGCAATCCGCACCGCCAAACACCAGGGACTTAATTACAAGGCCTAAAGCAATCGAATTCCTCGCTTCATCGAGAAAGGCTTGAAGACAATGGCTTAACGGCTAAGCTGTTTGAGCCGTACACAAATATGTAACTATAGTTCACAGAACAGTAAATAAAGAAGAAGAAAAAAAAGCTACTTCAATGAACTGGTGTGTCAGTGTGGAGAATGAAAAAAATGCCCCATTAAATGTTTCAATAATAAACAGGAGCGGTAATTCTAAGTCGATTGGGAGCCAGAAGGAGTTGGTTAATGGTGTTTCAAAATTCCTTTGATGCAAAGCACTTCAAATTTAATGGGGTGTTTTCGTGAGGAGAAATAATTCTTAATTCCCGTCGACGTTGCAGGTGGGTTGAGACCCAGTGTCTCAAAATTCAATTCTTATTGATTGTACTGCATGCTTACTAGTTATTTACTGTTTATTCAATATAATAGATAAAGGAATAAAGCAAGGCATGAATAAATAAATGAATAAATTAATAAATTGATTGTTTGTGTGTTTATTTATTTATTTATTTATTCACTTATCGATTAATTCTTTTATTTGTTATGTTCAATAACTGTTATTTGATTATCTAATTACATCATTATCATCGAGTTATATCATTCAGACATCAGTAATTTTGATTTGTAGCCTATAGATATATCTTTTTATAATCTACTCAGATTATTTCTTTGTATGTCGTTGATTCGCATATCTGGTTGTGTAATTATTAGCATGCATAGTTATTTGCTATCGTCTCTATCTTATTCAACGCAAATTCTTCTTTGAATGAAAATAATGATAAATAAACCAACACCATTTTGTTTTGGATTTCAGACTTGTAAATATGTGTAAGTAGCTATCAATTCATACATCTCATTTTTATATCATAAATATATTCATATCATTATTATATATTATGATATAATTTAACTAAGCTGATTTGTTTTTAATATTGTAACTTTATATCTAAAAGGTAATATTATAAATAATGCATTGGGGGTAATTCAGGCCATGCATAGAACCATTAAATATAAAACCATAAAGCAATGCGAATAAAAATGAACGACACAATGAATTTAACAATTAAGAATGAAAATTTAAATGATTACTGATATACATGATATAATTCAAACCTTCACAACAACTTAAAAAACTATTTAGATAAGTGCCAAATTACGGAGCATGCACTGGTTAAAGATTTAAAAATCTAGATAACAGTAACACATCTGATCTATAATCATGAGGTCTGAGGGTCGATCAGTAGTCCCTGATTTTTCTGGCATGATATTTTTCCTGTTTTTTTCGCCTCTGTTTTGTCTGTTTCATACGAAAAACTGTTTAAGGGTTGTACAATTCAAAAGATATTAAGTCAAAAAAGAACAAAGTTCAATAAAACAACATTGAAGGTCTACAAATGAACACACGATCGTCTCGTCTTCAAAAGTCCCTCGCTACGTAGTGGTCCCTGTTGATCTTCTTCTTCTTCTTCTTCTTCTTCTTCTTCTTCTTCTTCTTATTATTATTATTATTATTATTATTATTATTATTATTATTATTATTATTATTATTATTATTATTATTATTATTATTACCATCATCATCATCATCATCATCATCATCATCATCATCATCATCATCACCATCATCACCATCACAGTTACTCGTTTTACACCTGAGTGCGATGAAATAATAATATGAGTAAAGATCCGAAGACGAGTGTTATTCCACAAGCACACAAAGACTTAACCAATTGAAATCGCGGTACCCCCGCCCCAAGGTGTCATCAAGCCACAATAATAATAATAGTATTTATACCGATGGTTTGTGTATTGTACTTATTATGTAGATACGCTTCAGTGACTACGAATAAGTAACTAAATACGTTGTTTCTGTTATGCTTATCTTAAAACCAAAATTGTTAACAAAGAATTTTGACGTCATTCAAAGTCAGTGTTGACAATATACGATTGTAACTGACGGTGTGTACTTTTTAAAAATATTAGTGGGGACCGTTAGGACCAAATATCATGCGAATTATGCAAATGCGGGTAAAAGCATTAACATTTGCACGATGAAACTTTTTATAATAAAGAATAACTTTTGATATAGAACCACTCTTGAGAGAGTTTCTGTTTAAACACAGTGCGTGGCTCTTTGAAAAATGGACAACATTGTGGTATAAATCAAAGTAGGCAACTAAAGTAAAGAGAACGCCGTATTGTATACATTATGATTCATCTAAAATAGCAAAGCTTCCAACATTGATTTTATTTGGTCATTTTATGGTCAATGTAGAGCTGAACCGTTATAGCTATGTGTGAATTTGTCTTTTATTTAAAGCGAAACACACCCTGATACCGACGTGTACATATATACAGGTCTGACATCCGAACCTATATTTGGGCCTAGTTGCAATGGACAATTTTTTGAGATTTCCATTACAGCAATGAGCCCATAAGGAATTTATCAGACTTGCAAATGAATACACGTTGCCTCAGACGCATTTTGCCGTTGATGACATTCTGAAGTATTTATTGTTGTCGATGTGTCTATTTTTTACAGTAATTATGGGATTTTAATGAGTGCTCAGTTTGTGGTCATTGCGTTCATTTGTCAAGATGGTTCTATATCCAGAATTGTTTGTATGGCCACTCTCTTCTTTGTTACTAAATGTCACGCTTTTATCTCAATATGTACAAGGTTTTCATACTCCACTATATGTATATATTTTGTGTAGGTTTGAGAGTAATCTCAGGGGGTCACAATTGTGGAATATCATTTTCAATGTGGAAATAAACAATATATTCTTCTTTCGTTTCAGGTGTTACTCTTACTCTATTGATGACCTACATCAGCATCAAACGATTACACTGACAAGATACATGCTCCCACTACCTCTTTCTGGAAAATAATCACATATAAAAGATAAAAGGGCAATCCCAACGCTATATTTTTTCATCCCGTTTCTTTTCAACAAGAATATCAATCACATCGCTTTGTTTGGCTGTGTTTTAATCTATATTCATTTGACAAGGGGGAAACCCAATAACAACAAAAAAGTTTTCATAATCATATTTCCTTCGTTTCTCGTGAGGTAGTCTGAAATTTCAAGATGTCATTGTTGATGCTTAAAACTAAAAACTTGTCATGGCAGGATCATACGTTAAACATCGAGGCGATGTTAGCTCCTTTAAGGTCGACTCTTTTAATGAACAAACACAAAACGCTGGACACGAAATTCGACCAGGAAAAAGCGTTGTACCAACGGCAAAGAGATGCATGTATTAAGGACTTTGTGGTCGAAAAGAGGTTGATTGAGAGGAGGCGTCAGAAAATATTAAACCGGAAGAAAGAAATTATCCAGGAAATAAGATCGCAGTCAGCTCTTGAACATGCCCATGATAAGAAACCAAAATCACCACACGCTGAGAGCAAGGAAAGATCACTCTCAGCACCCAGCGATGGTCGTCTGCGTGGAGATGCAAAGAATAAGGATGACTCTGATGGCCTGGCAAATATTACATCCGCTCTTCCCAGACTTGCACTTAAACACACCCCACTTTTTGGTGGTAATTTTTTACGACCACGTATGTTTCTAGAAACAGGAGTAACCACCACGGCTAACACACCAGCAGGCGTCGGCTCTACCTCTACAACTGCCACAGCTACCACCATGCCTAATCAAATCTCTGCTCCATCTTTAGAATCCGATAGTAAAGCTAAGAAAATGAGCAATCCTTCCACCAAAAATATATTCATTACCGGCGATGGACAAAGTGCTACGTCATTGACACATCAAACGGAAAGAAAAATTAAAAGTACAAAACAAGGAGATCCAAGTGGGAAAAAGTCGCACTTTCCTGCACAACAAAAACATTCAAGCGGAGCATACTTTTCAAAACCACCTAAAAATCCAGATCACCGGCACCATGTACCAACACCCCCAAAAAATACTCTCCCCAAAGATACCCCAACAACTGGAAGATCAAGCCATCGTGGTACGACTAACAAACGTATTCCAAACGTTACGTTCTTGGGGTTACTCAACAATGAGGTCGACATTGACGATAACGAAGATAATGACGACGGGCGAATCACTGTTGAAGTCAAGCAGAAGACAATCGAAGATAAAGTTAGAGAGTTTTTAAGAGACTTGGAAGCATTCAACTCCAGGCCCCCAACGGCACTGGGTGATGATGATGACACGCTAAGTGTGTTTTCATCCGTAAGAAGCCGCGACATTTATAACAAACAACCCTTGGTAGCAAACAGATATCAAACTTTGACACTCGATAAGAAACTTCTAGAAAAAGCTTTCGATCGGTACATTGAAGGAAGATCTCATGACGACTTGCTAAAGGCCATGAAACTTGCAGCTAAAATGAAAGCTCATATCCGGCAGGCGAGGAATACGAGCCTTGTTCCAACAATGGCTACCTTCAAATCATCCAGGACTTTTCTCAAACTTTTGAAAAGACAGCAACGGAAAGAAAAACAAGCTAAAACAGCACCTTGACGATTAGTAAATAATTTATAATAATTGACAGTAATAAACAATATTAAAATATCATATTACAAGTGATAGATTCAAACCCGTGTCATAATAATAGAAGCACCGTCCACCTTGCGAGCATCACAAAGCATATCTTGATGAACGGCGCGACAGTGATTGACTAAATTATGTCTTTTGCTATTTTCTTTACCTCGTCAGACAAGATATATTTAAACAGATATTTGTGAAGATGGTTTAAACATTGGCGAGATAGCCAAGTGGATAAAACCTTGCACTTTCACCCGAAAGATCGAGTTTGAGCCCCATGTCTACACTCATTTTTTTCCTTGAGCAAGAAACTTAGCCTCTATTACTCACTATGCGGCACAGCATTGCGGCTGACGCCTGGGTCACCTGTGTCTAATCACGAGATAGAACCTAATGAAAATAATTGGGAATAAATAAAGGGACTTTGATTTATGTTTTAAATTTTTGTTTTTATCCATGCACCTCACCCAGTTACAATTCGAAAGATTAAATGCAGCTATCCGTCAATTCTACTTTTCTGCATAATGTTGTATATAGTTTCCAAACCTAAATCTGTACCGTGTTTAACCACGTTGCCTCTTCGTGCTCTATGCGCTTAAAGTGGGAGCTAAGCTAAGCGACAAAAAGCGCCTAATTCGAGTAATAATAGCAAATAACAACAAGAGCATGTACATACAAAATAAATGTTATATCTATTGTCTTCATGTTGTTATAGATAGAATGCGCTTGGCCAAGGAGTTCACAACATTGCCATCCGGAAGTATAACGGACCAACACACAAACTCTGTGTAACCATGAACTTTTATAGTCTGGTTAAGACAGTTTAGTGAGAACAACTCACAAACGCGGATGGCAAAAACAATAACAAAGGCCCGAGTGACGTCATCTTCGAACTATCTATTGAGAATTCATATACTATCTTAGTTTTTCTACTCTTTTGAATCTATGAAGTATGTAACAGAGGCAGCATGCTCTCTAAAGGGGACACACTTTCATATGAGGTCAATCCTAACAATAAGATATTTAGTTTATAACGCGAGTTTATCCAAGTTACAGTGGTCAATGTTAAATGGACAATAACAATTGCCTGCTACCCTTTTGATATGAAGCTAGTCTACGGCAAAGTACTTTCCAACAGATCTAACAGACTCAGCTACCCAACCACAACTCGGTGGTCGAGAAGTCCTCAAACAATCTCGATTCATCCAGGATCAATATCTGTCTTTTTGCTTGTGATCAGCTCCTGGCATAGGCCCAGAAATGTAGCCAAGGATCGTATGAAATGGATGGAAAATGCCAAGCCTTATGCGCCTCCTTGCGCTGAGAGAGTTAAGGTTAAGGCAAGGTTGTTTGTGATCATACGCTTTACCAACTGCGCTATCAGGAACCCTTGAATTCAAGGAGAATAAATAAAATTGTATTTTAAATCTTTGAAATGCAACAAAGCAATTGTATACCGCCAGGATTGAGAAATTAGAGAGCAGGCACGGGTGTAAGATAAATATCTGAACAGGTGTGTATGAAACTATCGGAACCTCTGGTGTAATGGTAGCACGTTTGATCGGTCATCGGGAGGTCTGAGGTTCGATCCCCAGTCGAGGAAGACTGATTTTTGGAGATGTTTTTTTTCTAGTATTTTTCTTTCTTGCTTTGTCTGACACCGTTTCATACACACTTGTTTAGATCTTTATCGCCATGATTAAGACTGTAGCGAAAAGAGCGTTAAGTGCAACATTCAACAGCATAGCTTTATTGTGTATTTAATACAGTGGTCCTTCAGTATAAAAGAGATAGCGGGTTCAGCCTAAAGTCCCTGTTGTAACCGAATCCTGTTACAACCGAATATCAAGAGAAACAACCCAAATGGTCTAAATTACCTGCAGCAAGGCCCATGTTATACTGAAAATGATGTAGTATAAAAGTAAAAAGCCTTCACACACACACACACACACACACACACACACACACACACATACACATATACGCGCGCACACACACGCTTATACAAGAGTATTCACGAACTAGACAAAGCTCTCCATTGTCTTAAGCTATATGCTCACTGAGGGTAACGTGAGCTAATGGGCAAATTTATGCATTGTATTTGGAGATATTGAGTGGGTTTCGGCGCCCCTATTATAACTGATAAATCTCTTAAAAGTCCCATATAAAACCGGTAAATTTAATCAAAGGCAAAGAGGGAGAGAAAAAAAACGGAGGTTTTAAAAAATCATTGCTATAACCCGGTCCCTGTTATTTCCAGACCTGTTATTAATGAGTTTCACTGTAAACCTAACTCGTTACATCTGGTTTTCTCAATCGTCTAAGGATGAATCTTCTGTCAATGACCTTCATTACATCACCAATTTTAGAACAATGAACTTCCCTGACCCACCTTCTAATAGATTGAATTGAAGGAGCATTGAGCTCAAACACTTTACAAAGTTATCCGTGTATTTTGCCAGCAGACTTGCCGAGAAGAGATGAAAATTTGATGACAACTCAAACATCATAGCATGAGAAGGTTGCATCAATGTTTTGCTCTAACCATATTCCTTTCATTGTGCTTGAACAAGGAGCAAAAGTAATACAAACTTGCCACGTCACAACCAATAAACTTAAAACTGGGCATCGAGATTTCATAACTGTGAGGTCATAATGTCTCAAACTTTGGTAGTTCTAGCGTGCTTTTAAGCGAAGTTAAAGAAGAGGGAAACTTAATTCTGAAACACACGTCGTAAATAGTAGAAGTCACCTGCTTGATATCCTCCTTCATATTGGCATTCCTACAATATCCGACACTACCTACAGCCATGTGCTTATTCACAGGAGTCAAGTTCGCAAATGTAAAGTGAACTCAAGGACACATTCAATAGAATGATTTTGTGGTCTTGTGGTATGACACCGAGCTTTGAAATGGTTTATCCCTGATTCCAGTGCCACTGACTTTAGGTGTTGCAAAGCTGAGTCCTTAGGACAGACTCTTCATTCACATTTTCTCATCGCACTCATGTGTAAAATGAGTATCTGGCCTATATCAGTATTGTCTCTGTCAACAAAAGAGAATGGTAATAGCTCATCACATGTGTCATGCCTAGTCCTACATGGCATGTGGTGCTGTTGGCTTGGGACTAGATAAAAGCTATTTTTTCATGAAAGACAAGATACACTGAATATTGAGTTTAACAAAAGTTTAATATAATTAGTAAAAATGAAATTCATTGAGCGATAAAAGAAGGATTGATCTGAAATTTAAATAACTTTGTGTCATTTTATAAAACACATTGCACCTAACCCAAGCCTTCAATGAATGAAAATGATGCTGAGTATTTAAACAAGTAAATGCATGGAAAAAAAATATGACAATTCGATTTATTTATAGATGTAGTCGCTCTATCACACACACACACACACATACACACACACACACACTTACTCTCTCTCTCTCTCTCTCTCTCCACACGCATACACACACACACACACACACACACACACACACTCAAACTTATATTTACATGTACAACTCATATCTAAATTATAACACAGCGCAGCGCACTGCTCATACATATCTTTTAAAAATGGGCCTTGAATGCTCAGTGACATTAAAGAAAAAAGGCAGGTAACTGAGCAGATAAAGGATTTCATATTCAAGATGCTGAGCTTGTGATCAATTTGAACATTAGTGGATTTTCCCAGCAATTTGCAATGAAAATTAAGCATTCTATTCGACTGCCACATCTCAGCATATCATGGCTCTAATACAGCTCTGGTTGCTTACATGTGAGCCATTACCTCAAAACGGTATTATATGAAGGTGGCTTGATTGCTCAACATTGAATTTATAACGAGAAATAATCAACTAGGTTTATCCTATAAATGTATATATTGTGTCAGTGCATGACGTGATCAGTCGGAAGGTGAAATTTTTAGATTTGCAATTTTTGCATTTTTTGAAAGAATATGATCCCCAGAGCATTTTAATCTTTATTTGAAGTAAATCGGGTGATTTTTCATGACGTTTTGGTCAGATGTTTGGGAAAGGTATCAAACAACTTTTTTCAAATTTCATAATTTTTCAACTTGACTAGCTGTAAAAAATATTTAGAAGTGAAATTAAGCTTTGATGTTTCTCGAAGATGTACAAAAAGGGTTGATTTAATCATTTCTGGCAAGAATTCATTTTGGATAAAAATTGACCTTCTAACTAAACTTGGCAATATCTCAGTTCAAGCCTTTTCACCAACCGACTGATTATGTCATTTACTGTAGCATATACTATATTAAGGACGATGGGCGTGGTTTCTGTTCATATGGTAATAAAAAACTGACATTTTGGTTCATTTGGTTTTAGTCACGTTTAGGCATCCTGTTCATCTCGACATAATACCATTTTGAGGCAGTAGGTCTCATATGGTACCTGGTGATCTTAAAACTCTATTATTTCGGGATGAATCTAAACGGATTTTAAATATAAGAATTACCCAAAGAGTTAGATTTAAGATTTTATCATTTTCAGAAATAATATTCATTCTCCTAAATTTTAAAATAATACATATCAATGAATGTGTTTGATTTTAAATTCAATTTTCAGCATCCCAACCACCCCAAAATAACATAAATTAGAGTTGGTGAGTCATATATTGATGATATGCGATTAGGTAAAATACTCACGTGTTCTACCCGCCAAATCGAGCTTATCAATACCTTTAACTTTTAAAGTCTGTTAGAGGGACTTTAAAGAGAACTAATCACCCAGATGGTGGCCTAAAAACAATGACAACGAGCTAGGTGACGTCAGATTCACATATGCTTTAGATTATAAACACAAATATCCACCTGATGAAGGCATCTGACAGGATAAATTTACATTTATTGAGATCAATGATTGAGTAAAAAAGAGACTCTTCCAAAAGGTCATTTACATGTCTTAACCGAAGTAAGGGCAAAAGTACATCAAGATTACAGTTCACTAAGACATAAAAAAGAATAAACAGGAAACGTTTCCTATCCTAATTGATAAATACGAGATTACAAAGCTACAATTTTGGAATGTTTAATGATTTTAAGTATTACATTGTTTCACTGCCATTGAGAATTGTCATTGCACTTCCCTCGTAATGACGCATAGTAACTTAGTATGTAACTGGTTCTAAACGATCGGAACAATGGCGCCCTTATGAAATACTTCCTCGACGAGCATAAAAGTGTAAAACATTATAAATCTGATCATGTTTTGACTTTTATACATACTGACACTGTGAAAACGTTCTAGCCAACATGAAGAATAAAAAGTACCGATTTTCCTTGTTTAGAACCAAGATGCTCGTTGCTGGGAGGACGTGACATCGGACTATTTAATCCTATTGACAATACACAATGTAACAGTCAACATTTTTAAAAATTACTCCTGCTATACTTTTGTTACCAAGCGCATGGTTTCTCGACCATTTGTGTCAAAAATAATAATACACGGGTGCTAGCACCAAAGTACCAAAAGTTCTGGAAACCCCCTCCCCTAAAAAACGTCTGAAATTCCAAATACAATTTTTAAATACACAAAAAAATATGATAAATTAACATAACGTTGGTAAATGAAAAAAAATTGCAAATCTACTGGCTTGGCAAATAGTCTACAACTTAGCTAGCACCCATGATAAAAATAATGGAAATCAGTTATTTCATTGTAATCATCGTTCTTTCAAATAACTTTAATTTCATGTCAAACATCCCAGAAATAACATTTTGCCGTAGCCTCATGAGTTGATTATAAATAATCTAAAATCACTACTGAATGAGACAAGAAATTTTAAAATACAATTTTAAAAAACGAATGGAATAAAAGACAAAAAAAAGAATAAATAAATATTTAAAAAACAAACACGATGACCTCATACAATGTTACACATTGCATGACCCTCCATCCAGGTTTTCCTCCAATAATAAGACAAGGCTATCTAGCTCTGAGGTCAGACCATTTATCTCACTCTCAAGTGTATTAATTTCTTGCACTTGGGCCACCAATTCTTGGAGAAGGACTGCAAATAACAAAAAGGGTATTAAATTATACAATAATAATAATAATAATAATAATAATAATAATAATAATAATAATAATAATAATAATAATAATAATAATAATAATAATAATAATAATAACAATAATAATAATAATAATGATAATAATAATAATAATAATAATAATAATAATAATAATAATAATAATAATAATAATAATAATAATAATAATAATAATAACAATAATAATAATAATGCAAGTAATTTATAACCCAAATGTGTATATAAACACAATTGTGTGTATTTTCTCTCTAGAATCACGATGCCATAATTGCAAGTGCATACAAATAATAATATAATCACCGACATTCACGCTAAACTATATATATGATAAAATAAGAGACGGTTTCGACCTATCAAATATTTTATAATGATTGTCTTAGAGTGTTGCATTTTCCTAAATAAACTGAATGAGAGATCAAAAAAGAAAGAACAACCTGACCAAAGGACCTATCAGAAAACGTGTTGACCTAAAAAGGAGCTGATCCCCTGCTTATCCTGATCATAAAGTTCAAGAAGGAGAGTATACTGTGTTAGAATTGCATACATATGAAGGAGCAACTTTATAGATTCATTTAAAGCAAAGAACAGCAATTATATTATATTCTTCATTCAGCATGTAGCCAATGAAGTATAAAAATAACATGGGTGTGATATGATCTTTTCCTTTGTTTTCTTTCTTAGAATGATCTGAGCCGAAAGATTTTGGATCCGTTGCAGTTTGTGAGGGAAATTATTTGGAAAATTACAAACAAACAAAATTACAGTAATCTATTTTGGTCATGTAAAAATAGCTTAAAGAGCTTCAGAGGTTCCCTTCAGCTGAATTGGTAGAGCACCCACATTCCAAGAATAGAGAACTCAACCATAATTGAGTTGAGTTGTTTTTTTTCTTCTATTTTTCTTGACTACCCTACACACCTCGCAGTGATTGATTAATTTGGTCTATCAAACCTTTATACTTTGTCATAGATTAGTGTTCTATATAGAACAGCAGAAAAATAATTATTCCTCTCTGGTTAACACAATAATAAAAAAGGGTATAAAATGCTGCTCCTCGGGCCTAAACAGCATTGAAGGACTACAACACCACTTGCAGAGCTAAAGAGAACAATTTTTTTTGATTTACTTTCATATCTGTCACCTTATCAAACATATAGCAATGAAAAAAGGCAAGTTACTTCTTGAGCACTCAATTTCCACACAAGTGCTCAGAAACACATTAGTATTGTAACTTGTTAGCAGTCATTCATCGATTAAACAAAATGACTTTTTCACAACACACACACACAAGCATACATTAGGATTTAAGAAAAAATAAACTTATTTCAAGTGTGTCATACTATCATGAATAGACAGTTAAAAGAACTTTATCAATACTGGAACAGCTTACCTTGTAAGTCTGTAATGCCTTCGACTTGCTGGCGATCCTTGACCACCTGAGATAGAGTGGCAGACCCCTGGGTTAGAGAGTTGAGGGCCTGTGATACTGTCTGGTCTCCACTCGCTGTGTTGACGTCCACCATGAGTTGTAGCAGGGTTTGTTGATGCTGCATTGAAGATAACAAGTAGAGTAAGTTGTATTTATCGCGTCAGCTTCATATCAAAGTAAAGCATTTTAGTTTATCACCCTCTCAATTTGATTATAAGCTGTTATAAGCTGTGGGCTGTAAAAAGTAATTAACAAGAAATGAATACAACAGCTTTGAAAAAGACAAAAGACTAAACATGGAACGTTTTGAGCTCAAACCCATCTGCAGCGACTAACAAAACAATAAAAACATTAATACATAACTCAAATTCCCTGACCGACAGCAGAAAAGTAGTGGACACATCTTGTACCTACAATATACATCTTGAAATAGATTGTATCTTGCTGACAAGACGTGCCCAGTATATTTGCGGTTTTTGTTATTGGCTGAAGAAGGATTTTGAGCCCTAAACGTTCTGTGTTTGATATTTTTTATCTGTTGAAGCTATTATAAACATTTTTGTTCATTACTTTGTACACCTTTTCAACTGTGTTGATGAACAGTAATTGACTGTTTACTCGTCACGGGAATTTCAGTGCTTTTAACACTTATAGGTCACCTGGTTAGATTGTTTTTTGTTGGTTTTTTGGTTGTTGTTCTTTTTGTTTTCTTTTGCTATGGGGGGGGGGGGGGGGGGGCTGTGAGTGGGTCTGAACAGATGCCAAAACCTGATCAGGCTTCGTCACCGGCTTCCAACCCTACTGTCAAACTCTAGGACTTTATTCCTTCCTGACCATTTGATAGCCACAATAACCAGCCATTTTGGTCAATCATATTATGTAACATTGTAATCTTGACACGCGTGTCTTATCAAGTCTTTCAATGAGTTAATCTTATTTCACAAATTGAAACCAGATACACAGCGCTAATACATCTTACCGACTTCAATGACAATTAACCTGACAGTTGCTAGTCACACTGTCCAGGTTGACAAAGGCGTGAAAGGATTCGTTGTAAAGTAGAGTGTATAAATTTGTTAATAAATCAATTAGAAATACGTCATATCAAAAACGATGCAAGCAGTTTGATTATATATAACATTATAGAGCCCACTATTGCCAGTCATTTTCACTTCCTGTAGTAATATTTTTTTTTGTATTATGGAATAACTTACTGCAACTTTTTGACTTAAAGTTGTGACCTTTTGTTAAAAGTGTCGGAGAAACATTATAAAATCATCACCACTAAGGGCTCCTCGTGTTGTCAGAATGATTGCTTTGTTTGATGGGTTATTTTACAACTACAACTACTACTACTACTACTACTACTACTACTACTACTACTACTACTACTACTACTATTACTACTACTACTACTACTACTACTACTACTACTACTACTACTACTACTACTACTACTGCCCCTCTTCTCCCTCTCTCTCTCTTTCTCTCTCTCTCTCTCTCTCTCTCTCTCTCTCTCTCTCTCTCTCTCTCTCTCTCTCTCTCTCTCTCTCAATCTCTTTCTGGAATAAATGGATATGAAGATGAATGGTTTCATAATTAAAAGGTAATTACGTCACTCGTTGTCTTTGCCCTCTCTTCTGCTCTTGAAGCTGAGGTTGTGGCATCATTAACTTTGATTTCAGCTTGATCTAAACAAGTGTTGATTTCTGTGATATTGGCTAGGACTTCTTGGGTTGATGACGTCACCAAAGCTATGTCTGCCACTGTTTGGTTGATGTACTTTTCCGCCTGATCATCAAAAAAATATGCGAGTGAAAATAAAAGAAAACAAAGCATTTTTTTCATTAAAAGAATATGAACAAAAATACAACCCCCCCCCCCTCCCCCCCCCCCCCCCCAAAAAAAAAACAGGGATAAAAACTGGCATACAAAAGTGGAACTGTGGTACGAGTACATTACTCGTTTATCTCAGTAGCAACAATTGTACAGTGACTTCTGAAAAGGTGTGTGTGAAACAGAGCTTGACAAAACAGAGATGGAAATACAAGAAAATAACATCCCAAAAATCAGCTTGCCCCGCCAGTCAAGGCATGCAGATTTTTTGTAATGACTATGTCTTCTTCAGATTTGTATCCCACACCATCGACTTCTGCCCTGATTTGTTACATTGACTTCAATAACTATCGCTTGTAATATGTGTCAGCGGCCAAGCAGTAAGATTGTTAAGGGGAGGGGGGGGAGGGGGGGGGTATTGATCATGATTAAAAAATGGTGAAAGGCTTCATAATATAGAGATATGCATATCTCTTTATTTCAACCGCAATGGACAACTATATAACAACACTATTATTATCATCACCACTATGATCATTCTCATTATTAACAATAACAACACCAACTACTAGAAAACAACGAAAACAGCAACAGCAGCAATAGCAACGAGAATAAATATAGTCATTCTTTCCTTACCTCTGTTACAGTGGTATCAATACCATTTTTTATCATATCCGCTGCATCTTTCAATCCTTGTGCTTCAGTTCGGAGGTTCTTAGATGCTTGAATATCCTCTTCCATTATGCCTACCTCTTGATTCACTTCCCTTGCAAGGCCCCTGGAGTCAAATCAATATAAGAACATTTTACTTGGTCACCTTGATTTGTATTAGTTTTTTTGGAGAAAATTTAATATAGCTTGCTATTTAGCTCTCTCAATTGTAGTCTGTTTTTGATCAAAACAAGTATATTGCTCGAATGGTTTATTATGAATTTTGTCCTAATGGTGCAATATTTTACCAATTTAGTTTTATTTGTGATTTTTCAAAATCATTGATCTGGGTAAAATTCCATTCTTCCTTGTATCCCCTTACTGCAAAGTGTCAAGATCTTTCTGCACAATTTGGTTATGATTTTAGGGATTATTTATCAATGGAGCAAACTATTATCTGCCAATAAAATCTTAAATGTTAATATCATTAATATAAATTCAGACAGCCCTGATCTTATCTCAGTATTCCAATAATTCAGAGTTTGATATTATCAATTCAGTCCTTATATTCTTATCATATACTCACAAAGCTTTTTGCGTGTCCTCCAATGCCTCTTCTGCCAAGAACAAAGCTTTCTGGGCCTTCAAATCCACAGCTTGCACATCAGAAGAGGAAAGAGAGGAAGAAAGAATATTGGCCATAATAGACTCCAGTTCTGAGAAAGGCCTTAGGGTGATACCAAGGACTCTTGCGCTCTGTTGTCCAGAGCTTACCAGGTTTGTCTGGGCCTCTGTCAGGGCAGCTAAGTTTTCCAACAATTTGGACAGAGAGATTCTCATTATTGTCTCCGTCTGTTTTGCTTGTTTCTGTTGGTTTAAATTATTGAAGAGTGAAAAACGGTGCTGTGGTTTTAAGCCTGCAAACCATAATGTTACCCCACTTATGTTTTAAAAAGAACAGTTAGAAACACATATTTGGCTCTCGCCACCATGATTCTAACAAGGCTCTGTATTGTACACTTTATTGTAAACAAACTTTAGAACAGAGGTACTATCTTTGAATGTGTTTTTAAAGGCACGAATATTTTTTTGAATTGATCTGAGATTTTTTATATCAATTTCGACCTGACACTCATTCTAGAGATTCATCATATCCGTTATTTGTCCTAAAATTTGCCTTGAATCTCCTGTCAATTAAACATATTAGAAAAAAGGTAAGTTTTATATAACAAAATTTCCACTAAATGAGTTCAAAGCCAGGAGCAACTCCTTATCATGTAAGATGAGACATGACACCTGTGAAGCAATATAACATTTTTTTTCCAAACAGAGGCTTCTTTCTGTTTTCCAAATAAATCGACTGACTCAGTCAGTTTGAGTATTACTGCCAATGTGCATACCCCCCCCCCCCTTCCCAAATAAAAAAGAGAGAAAAAAAGTTATAGTGTTTTCCTGACAGTCTGGCAGTTAAGCTTTAATCTCAATATTGCTCAGAAGCTTGTTACCAGTAGGAAGGTTATTCATTGGTAAAAAACAAATTAAGATGCCTATCTATATTAGATGGTGGAATTCCAAAAACATTGTTAGCCCAACTGCCTAGTTTGTATTATACTTGACTTCAATTAGTATTAATCTACTGGTATCACTATGAGGCCATTTAATCTTTTTACAGAATTGTTATTTTAACCTTAGCCCGTACTCAATGAGGTAGCCATCCTAATTGTTTCATGAGTGCATCTGTTTTACCGCTTACGGGTGTAGTCATCTGTAATGTATCTTATAACGTTCTTCAATACTTTTTCAATGTTTTTTCTATTAAGTTTCGACTGATTGAATTCCAGATTGAACAAAAATTGCCCAGTACTGTTTTAACAAAGTTTTTTATAGCATTTTTCTGTTTAACCAGTTAATTACCGAACTCTTAAAAAACGCGTATTTTAAAAATTGGCCAGAAAACTCGTCCTTCAAATATCAATTGATTTAAATGACCCTCATCTTGGCAAAAACACACAAACCTGGGACCCAAGCAGATTGATTTGAGAAATGATAGGAGGAAATTCGCTACGTCCATGTACATATTTTACACCTGAATATAGTGAGAAAATTTAAGTAAAGGGTCTTTTCAAAGAACTCAGAACCAGAATGTCAGGCAACAAGACCACAAAGCGTTAAGAAGTGTCAGTAAGAGCCAGAGTGTATTGACCACAGTCAAATTCATTTAGAAATCCAAAAGCCAAAATGTCCTCTCAGCTTTGTTGTACAATCAAAATTGCAATCATAAATTTCATGGCATTTGTTTGTCTGTAACATTGTGACAGATACAAAATTATGTTATGTGAGAATAAAATGAGATAAGGCATTAATAAAAGCTAACTGAAAAGTAGGCGTCTTAATGAAAGAAACACATCAACTTGCCATGAATGCATCTGCTGTCTCCAAAGTATCCAACGAATCTTGCTTGACCTTTGAGGCATCTGCCCAGAAGGTCTGTTAAAAACAAAAATCATATTTTTATTCAATCACAACTAGATACCCTGCCATTCCAATTTTTATATAACATCTTCTACTGCTCTAAGTGTAGTATTTAACTATTTCAGGTCATTTCAGATGGAAGAAAATGGGGTATTCAAGAAATTCTAGGTCTACAATTAAATGCACAAGAGAAAAAAAAAGTAAGACAAAGTTGAATGGATCAAGTAGGGGTCAAATAATATGTAGATTACAAGAGCAAACTAGAAATGTGCTTAGGTTGATATCACCTTAAAGTCTCATTCAGACACAAGCACAGGGTTCCACTAAGAGGAATATACTCAAATGCTTATAAATCAGTATATATTCAAAACAAAACAAAATATAACTACTAAACAGAGAGATGGTTTCAAGGACAACGATTTTCATTTCCTAAAACTATCGCGATTTGACTGTTTCACAGCACAGCACATAGACCTCCCTACCCAAGGTGGGAGCGCCTCATAGATATGACAGACAAAATTTTTGAAATAAAAATAATATTCAAAAACATTCTTATTTCATACGAGACCTAAAATATCTCTTGAAAACTTTCTGATATGGTGAATACATAAGCGAGGTTATATATTGTACGAAATGCGTTACAAAGCCCCATAGCAAAACTCAACATGTAATATAGGACAATACATGATGCCTGAAAGGCGATATTACAATGGGTTTTTTTCCCACAAACGACGCTGTTATTGTCCAAGTTCTCATTTTACTCTAGTGTAAAATACATTTTCCAAGGATTCACTTTGTGCTGCCCACAGAGGACCTGATCCCAGGACCCACAGGTCACATAGCGTGAACTCAAAGTCCCTTCGAAGACAAATGTAATTCATGTCAATTTGGTATTATATTCGAAGATGCTGTGCTGTTTTTGAGGTATGAGCAAAAAAAATGTTTTAATGTTGTCTTCGACTACAAGGTACTGAAATATGTACCTCTAACTTTGTCCTTAATTAATATAAATATATTTTGAAAATTTAAACAGCTTTTTTCTCCAAAAAAAAAGATTGCTTTGTACATTTGCAATATCTTCAGTAAAAATACAAACAACAGAAACTACGAAGACTATTGATTAATTAAATTTGATATTTCAGCTTTCAAATTCTATTTTCAGTATACTTTTATATACTGGAAATATATGCTGTCCCATTTTATTTTTACATCTTTTTGTTTTTTATTAAAGCTGTGGTTGTGTTTCTTTCAATCAACTATTATCAAATTTTCTTATTCAAGTATTCTCTGTTTAAGTATTGTGTTATCAATTTATTCCCTGACTAACCTTCAAATCTTCAACCATTTGTTCTGTGTTCTTGAGTGACTGCTCGGCAGACCCCACCAATGACGCCAAGGCAGTTCTGGTGTCGGTTATTTTAGTTGTCACCTCAATTGCCATTGATTCGACAGATGCCAGTTTTGCCGCGGCGTCTTTTTGTTTTTGATCAGCGGTTGCCAATTCACCAGCATTGTCTTCAGACATTGGCTTGAGATTATTTTGGTACAAAATGTCTGAGAAGTAAAATGGTTTCATTGTGTTATGATTCTTAAACTATCGACGGATTGAATTCATAAACTATAATGTCTTGCCAATATCTGGAGATGTGGGATGAACAAAGTATATTGTTTTTTATTATTATTATTATTATTATTATTATTATTATTATTATTATTATTATTATTATTATTATTATTATTATTATTATATTATTATTATTATTATTATTATTATTATTATTATTATTATTATTATTATTATTATTATTATCATTATTATCAATATTATTATTATTATTATTATTATTATTATTATTATTATTATTATCATCATTATTATTATTATTATTATTATTATTATTATTATTATTTCTTACCATTATTATATTTTTTAGAATCAGCTTTGGTTTAATTGCCTCCATCACATTTTTACATAAAGAGCATATTCAAATAATGATGAGAATAACTTCAGTAAATGCATTATTATATAAATTCCCCTAAGAGCGTCAGTGTATACCTGCCAATTGAAAGGTCTGATTAGCCAATCTGGCAATCTGCATGGACGCATCTGCTTGGTTACGTAACTGCCTTTCTCTGTCCACTGGATCAGCAACCACAAATTTAAGGTTTTCAATGGATTCCCATGAAGATGTGCCTTTGTTGATAGAAGCCTGATGAGAAAATAAGTAAATTAGTATGTGCCAACAATGTCAATCTGGTATGATGTCAGAATTAACAAATAAAAGTTGAATTTGTTGTCAACTAATGTGGAGAAATGTGTAACTTTTTTTTTTGACTCAAGTGGAGAAAACTTGCTACAGTAAATGCATTATTTTGTGTTTAATTCTATTTTTGCCAAATAGGGAACATTAAATGATTACTTTCAAACCACCATATTTCGTTTGAAGTAATGTATGTATAACAATATTTGGTAACAATTGTAAGCAGAATTTAATCTTCTTTAATATCCTTGCCCTTAACCCTCTCCTTACCACCTACAGCAAAATCGTCACATTTGTTACGACACAATATACATTTTTCTTATTCAGGTTAATTTTGTACATCGCAAACTTTGAAGAATAATCTTTGTTTAATTAATAAGAACATAACGTTGATTTGTATAGAGCTTGTTTGAGTTTTAAAAATCTTTTTTTTTTTGGTGGGTAAGCCTGCCATTTTGGGGAAAAAAATGAAAATGACTGGTAAGGAGAGAGTTAATGCATATTTCTTACCATGGGGAGCATATCAAAATTGTAACGTTTCTTTGGTCACTACTGTATAAACTGAGAGAAGAAAGGATCAGCTTACTTGGGTATTCTGCATCAATGTATCCATCTCTTGTTGTAAAGCTACCACTGTAGTAGTGGTTGACTCCGTCAATTTAATCAACGCGGTGAGAGCCTCTAGTGCAGCAAGCTGGTTTCTAAGGTCAATTTCCCTGCTGGACAAGGTTTTAACCCTCTCACCAAGTACATTTCCTTTCATGTTTGCCTGAAAAGAGTTGCAAAAATGTAAAGAAAGAGTAAATAAAATAGAGACATTAACGAAAGCCAACAGTGGGGTTTTTTTTTAATCAATCAAGGACTTGACTCAGTGCAAGAATTCCCAATTCTAGCTCAAAAGCGAGTTCTGTGGGTCATTGGTCATACGAAAAGCAACTCCTGTTTTGTTTGAACGAGTTTTTATTATGGGGAATATTAGAGCTGTTGTGGACGTGAACAAGATTAATATTTTAGGAGGTAAAATGAGTCACACTTCTGAAACAGAACTTTGGGATTACTCTGAACGCATACCCACCGCGGCAAAGAGATATAAAATAGCTATTTACACAATGCAAACATTCCTCCCTCCCCTCCAAATCCAACTGAATTTGAAGAAGTGGAAGTGGAAGAAATACACCCATCTTGTGTTACATCAACTGTTATTATAAACTTGTTTCAGAGAAGATATTTGGTAATACTTTTAAGATAAAACCACCGATGGGAATTTTTTTTAAATTCAATCATAATTATTTTTCTAAAGACTTTTCTTTTTTTTTAATTAATCTGGTGGGAAAAAATCAAAATTTAGCAAAACAATTGAATCACAATTAAAAAATATGTAATTGGACTTTTAAAAAGTGACAATGTACCTTCAGGGAGGTACATAAAAATATGTGGTGTAATGGTAGCACGTCCGACCGGTAATCAGAAGGTCTGAGGTTCGATCCCCAGTCGAGGTAGACTGATTTTATAGGATGGTTTTTTTCTTCTATTTTTCTTTCTTACTTTGTCTGGGATCTTTCATACACACTTGTTCAGATCTTTATATTATACTGGTGCCTGCTCCTTAATTTCTTTAATTCAATCTCTGACATGGTATTCGTGTTTTAACATACCTGACTAAATCTAATTTGAAGTTTCACCAAATCCTGTGCCATACTTTCAAACGTCCCGACAGACTCGGTGGCTTTCTCAATTTTGTCCTCCGTCACAGAAAGGGCTGTGTTGATATCTTTTGGTTGCTGGTTGTCTGGTTGGAATATATATACATACATACATATATATTTTTAAAAATTTTCTTTTGTAAAATTTTGTATTTATTTTTTATTTCTTCCTTTTTTTCTTCTCTTCTTCTTTGTTAATTTTTTTAAATTACCATATGGGATTTGACGGTAATGATAATAATAATGATGATGATGATGATGATGATGATGATGATGTTGATGATGGTGATGATGATGATGATGATGATGATGATGATGATGATGATGATGATGATGATGATGATGATGATGATGATGATGATGATGATGATGATTTTGATTTGCATGCAGCTGTTGGTAAAAATAGTAGTAAATGGGACAGTGATGACAAATGATGACGAAATAAAAATGATGCTGATAACAGCGGCAGAGATGGTAACTACTCACCATAATGTTGCCAAATTGCGTTGGTGGTGTCATCCAATGCTTTTGTTTCCTTGCCTATATTATCAATGACGACACCCCAAGAGTCAAAACATTCACCACACAATTCACATTGAGGAAAACTTCCTGAAGAAAGAGACAAAATATTAGAACATATTAAGACTGAGTGTTGCTCAGTAAATAAAAGCTTGCCTCAATAAAAAAATATGGCGAAATATTCAACAAATGTACTCTAATCAATTTACAAGGAGTCCTAAGCCAACAGCAACACTTATCATGTTAGGAGACATGATGTATGTGAGACCCTATTACAGTTTGGGGGGGGGGGGGGGTTGGAAAGAGACAACACTGTTGATGACAAAGTACTAGGGGGTAGAATGTAAGGGAAGAATCTTTTTCAAGGATTTAATTTTATACCATCCAGAGCAGGAACATGGGACTTATCAATCTGAAGGCAGGTGCCATACCTCAAAGCCACAACGCTGCATAGAGTATCGAACATAAGTTAATTACTTTAACTTAAAGACCAAATAAATATCAAATCAAATTAATCAATAGACATTTTAGCAGCTCAAAATAGTTAACACTTCTAAAGGAGATTATTATAGATAATATAACATATCAATGTATTTTACAAACCTAGGTAGAAGAGCTGGACATAATCAAATTTGTCTGTGGAGAAAAAGAAGTGAAAGTGAAAGAGACCCTTCCTTGTTTGAAAACAAGTTTAAAAAATCATGGGGAAGAGAACAATCATAATGATAATAATAATGGTAGTAATAATAATAATGATATTAATAATAATAATAATAATAATAATAATAATAGTAGTAATAATAATAATGCTGCAAGATTAGTTTTTGGCAAAAAAATTTGATCATGCAACCCCTTTGTTGGCCTCTCTCCACTGGTTGCCCATTGAAAAGCGCACATATTACAAAGCAGCGTGTCTTGTTTATAAGTGTTTGGCTGGTATAGCACCGGCATATCTCACAGATCACGTGGTCATGTGTAAATTTGAAAATTACACTTTAAGATCATGTAATGACCAAACGAAAATTTCGGAAAAAAGATCAAGAACAAAATTTGGTGATAGATCGTTTGCTTGTTTCGGCCCCAAGATTTGGAATGAACTACCACGTGGTCTGAGGGAGTGCAAGTCTTTACCTACTTTTAAAAAGAATCTCAAGACACATTTTTACTGTATTTGTTTTTCTTGACTCTATATGAATCCTTGATTTGGCTATGAATTGTTATTGTTGTTATTATTTTATTTTTTTATTTTTTCACTTAAAATTGATATTTATATTGTAAAGTGCCCAGAGCTTGTGTTTTACACGAGAATGAGCGCTATATAAATGTGTATTATTATTATTATTATTATTAATAATAATAATAATAATAATAATAATAATGATAATAATAATAATAATAATAATAATAATAATAATAATAATAATAATAATAATAATAATAATAGTAATAATAATAATAATAATAATAATAATAATAATAATAATAATAATAATAATAATAATAATAATAATAATAATAATAATAATAATAATGATGATGATGATGGTGATGATGATGATGATGATGATGATGATGATGATGATGATGATGATGATGATGATGATGATGATGATGATGATGATGATGGTTTCCCCTTTATAAAAAAACAGGATGAATGAAACACTACAGACGAATGATATAATGTGGTAGTGGCGTTGTTAAGATGTTTTGTTGATAAAGGGGAAACCCGAAACGTCCATTTTATCTGTTTTCGTATATTAAATTGAAGCTTACATTCAATTTCAAATTGTTATCTATCAGTTAAGAAAGATAAGGCACTCACAAGTTGTGACAGGTGAACATGAGTCACATGTCCTTCCGATAGTTCCTGGCAAACTACATTGACATTTCCCAGTTATGACATCACAAGTTCGGATGATCTCATCTCCGTTCTTGGCTGTGCCTTGCTCGTTACAATTGCAGGCTGTGGAGGAGTAATTAATATGGTATCGTAAAAGAAATAAAAATAAAGTGTAAGAATTGTAAATATATTCTGTCAATCATTGTGTCCCGATAGCTCAGTTGGTAGAGTACTCGCTTAACAAGCAAAGGGACCGAGATCGATTCCGGGTGCAGTCGAGATTTTTTTTTTCTGGCTTCCTGGTCCACCCAGCAGTGATTGGACAGCTGGGTCTGATAGATCCGGATGAATGTACTTTGCGATAGACAGGCATCCTATCCAAAGGGTAGCAAGTAAATGCTATTGTCCGTTTCACGCTATAGAAACCGGGATAAACTCCGGCTCCATGGGCCATGGCTCTGAAGGAATACTACTTTATTGTTTCAATTGATTGAAATGGAAGAGGAAAAGATAAGGAAAGAATTTCTCAATGATTTAAATTTGTAAAAGCACCAATCAATTGCAATGTGAACTTGATTTTTTTTGGTTGCAAATTAATAGGGAATTGAACCTTCAAATAAGGATAACATTATTTTAAACTAAAATATTAATAAAGTGAAAAATAAATAATTAGGGAATGATTGACTTCAATAATAAAGATGTAAACGACCAATTTATTATGATACTATTATTTTAATATATCATATTAATATTTCTTTATATTTCTTTTCAAAATAATATTCTAATTGATCTTTAAAATATGTACAGATCAGAAGAAACAATCAATTGCAATGTGAACTTGATTTTTTTTGGTTGCAAATTAATAGGGAATTGAACCTTCAAATAAGGATAACATTATTTTAAACTAAAATATTAATAAAGTGAAAAATAAATAATTAGGGAATGATTGACTTCAATAATAAAGATGTAAACGACCAATTTATTATGATACTATTATTTTAATATATCATATTAATATTTCTTTATATTTCTTTTCAAAATAATATTCTAATTGATCTTTAAAATATGTACAGATCAGAAGAAACAAAATCAAAGGTCATGGTTAAAGCAGTATATTATTAAGGACTTGTTCAGTTAATGTGACCTTTGACATTCCTTGTTATGCTGAAGGCATAGCTATGATTGGAAACCAGGATTATCTCCGGCTCCATGGACATTTTGGCTTTTTTGTTATAACTATAGACTAAACACATTTTTCTAAGGGAGCAGATTTAACAATGGGATTTAGGCTTTAAAGACTGAATCTTGAGTCTCATTAATATGACTGTTCCCCTGGTCAAAATGGTAAAACCTTATGTCTAACTAAGACCCCAGATCCTCATTCTAAAATAAAAATGTTCCAATGCTTCCTTTTATTAATAAAACAAATAAAAATGTAGATTAACAAAACACATTTATTCCAGTTTCTTAATTCCGTCAGCAACCCATGTGGACTTGTAAGGTGTAAAATTAATTTTTTTGAGGATCTGAACGTCTCTTGTAGCAATAAAGTGTTGTCGCTATGGCTACATACAGTTTGCATTTTGCCATATAAAGTAGTACCCCACCAAGTATTAGTCAAATTGAGGGTAAACAAACTTCGTGCAATGGCCTCAAAAAATAATATTTGAATCATTTAAATGAATGTCTTGTTTGTTTTACAATCTACTTACTAGAAAGCACAATTCAAAATTCGTCGTAATTCTGACTTTATTAATAAGAAAGGTGGTTGCTAACCTACAAACAAAACAAACTTACGATCACAGCCAGTGACAGTGTTGATGTTCCAGTAAGAGTCTTGGCATTGATTACATTGTCTACCATTAACCAGATTTCGACAAGGGCAATCCCCTGTGTTCTGTGGAGACAAATTTGGAATTGTTCGTATATAAAAATTTAAAATCTTTTTACTGCATCACATAATTATATTTTGTTTTATTGAGTAAGGGATTTTAATGCGCTAGAAACGCTTGTAAGTCATTTCAGCGCCAATAAAAAAGGAAGATAATTGAAAAAAGTTGCACATATGAAGTTAAAAGCGCAATGCCTATAATATTCTTCACAAGGATCAGTAGGCGTTTCAGCTGTGAACCCACGCCGCATCACGAAACACAAACAGTGAACACGAGCAATCGAGGACGAGGACGAAGACCGTTGAGTTAGCTTCATTTTATTTTTGAAAATATCAAAGTGACAAATTAAGACACAAAGCAGAGAGAAAAATATAAGAAAAAAAACATTTTAAAAAATCAGCCTGTCTCGATTGGGTCTCCAACCTCTGATTATCGTCCCAACTATCCAGTATCGTCTGTGGTGTAATGGTAGCATGTCTGATCAGAAATCAGGAGGTCAATATTACCTTCGTCGTCCTCCTCCTCTTCTTCCTCCTCCTCCTCCTCCTCCTCCTCCTCCTCCTTCTCTTTCTCTTTATTGTCGTCGTTATCATCATCATCATCATCACCATCATCATCATCATCTTCACCATCATTATCTACTACCCTTTCTATGTTTTTTTTTTGCCTAAAGATATATTCAATCCAATGCCAATTCCTTCTAGTTGCATTTAAAACAAAACCATTTTTTCTAAGATTCAACATAAAGGTAAACAAGAAAACAGCATCTGGGTATTACTATCATAACGAATACAATTCTATTATGCCACAACGATCGATGGCTGAAAAGAACAGTCATGTATCAGTCTCAGAAAGCAAACCTCTTGAGGAGCTCAGTCCGAACAATCTCCCACCAAAATTCAATGATATCAGCCATCAACATCTATAGCAGATACTTCATTTAATATATCCATACACAAGACTAACAATGTCATTCAAACAATTCACAAGACTTGGCAAAACTTGTACTTTATAGAATGTGTATTATGACTCATTGGCTATAAATAGAACTATGTCAGATTGAACCAGATGTCAATTAAGAAGATTTAAGTTAAAATTACCAGAAATGTGAAATTTTAGTTGAGGTCACATTTAAGGCTATCATTTTTCTCAACAACATAACATAAATTGTACCCCAGTTTCATATTTTACTATAAATTCGGTTTTTAGCATATGATTCACCTCGAAATAACAGTGGGTCACAATGCTTCCTCTAACACTCTCTGAGGAAAACAACACCACCAGAAGCTCAGCTGAGGTGCTAAACTGATATGGAAGCGTGCTTGCGTGACACTTGAGAGAGTCAAAACCTGAAGTGATAACTTAACTCACTCAACCCTAGAGATATTTGCTACTTTTCAAAATTGGAATAAAAATGTATTAAAAATGAGCATGTACATAGATTTAGGTAGTTTTATCCAACTACCATTAACATTTAAAAACTAAAATCATTAGCGTTGGTACTACGTCTATAATTTATATCAGAAAAATGTAATAAATAGGTTTGGGGTAAAAGTAATCCGGGTAAACTACGGATATAGCCGGTGTTAGGGTTGAGTGAGTTAATAGGTAAGTCTCCAAACAATTCTATTTTAAGTACATGGGACACTCTTAAAAACTGACCTTATTACAAATTGCAGACGTTGATCCATTCTCGTGGCAATTGCAAAGCTCACACCCAATCTGGGGTTGAAGGTTAAAAGCTGTGTCCTCACATAGGTCACAAACATCGCCGCCAACATTGGGGAGACACTCACACTTGCCATTGGAGGGGTCGCAGCCACCTGTTGAACCCGGGTAAGCCTTGCACACGCATTCTAGAGAGGTCAGAGATGTAAATCCAGTTTGAGGTTTAAAAACAAGAAATATGCCGCTGTTTCATCCAAATTTATATATTGTTTAAGTTCTTATATATATATATTTCTTTCTTTCTTTCTTTTTTTTTTTTGTTTGTTTTTGTTTTGTTTTTGTTTTTGTTTTGTTGTTTTTTTTTTTGGGGGGGGGGGGGGGGGGGGGGGGGCAGAGGGGAAAAGGGAAAGAGACCTTTTTATGCCTGAGAAATGTTTATTTGGGTGTTAAGCAAAGTTTCGAAAAACTGCCTAGGTTGTATACTGCCTCATATCATCACGAAGAAAGTCATCAGGGTAACAACACACAACTGTGCTTGGATGCAACAAGTCTAATTTGTATTTCTCTTCAACTACAATGATTGAGCTGTTCATAATTTCACTTAATGCCAATAAGATTTTGATCGTCAAAGATTCATGGCAGGCGGTAAAATAAGATTGCTTTTTCATAAACAAAGAGTACTACTAAATAAAAGTTATGAGATAAAATCCCCTCACTCAGTGTGATTGTAAGGCAGATGTTGAAAATTGAATAAAGTGTAAAAATAATAAAAAGATATGAATAAACTAAAATCATTTTCCTCAATAAGTATAAAAAGTTAACCGAAATTAATGTATAATTGACAATAGATTCAATTTCCAGCACCAAGGTATCCCGACTATGGTCTATGAGCCTTTTTGACACCTGGTGAAAAATTACCATTGACTTTTTACTTTTCGTCTCAATTTTCTTCTTGCTCTTCTAATTAATTGAGACTCAGTGTACCCGAGCATAATAACAAGAACACAAACACATTGAGATAAGGACTACTTTCCAAGTTATATGTATTCCATTGCAAGTTGAGGTCATTGAAGCTGCTAAGTTATTTAATTGAATCTGGAAGACCATTCCACAGGTGGATAGGATAGTATTTGGTAATAAAGATTTGATAGCGGGAGGATGAACGTTTGGAGGCCGGATTGTCTGGTTCTCGTATTTTTAGTTGTGTATGTCATTATTTTGATTATATTCCCTTGAAAAAAAGTTGTTAGTTTGGATCTTTTTCTTTGTTCAGCCAGGGGAAGCCATTATAGCTTTTTCATGTTTGCTTCGGTACTGCTATTGTTGCGTATCTTGCAGCATCCTTCTGTGCTCTTTTTCTTTTGCTTTCTATTTAGTTTGTCTGATTTGTTAAACATTTGTCGATGTCATTTATGTTGATAAAAATAGTATTGTCTCAAAACTGTGCCTTGGGTACTCCAAATTGAACATATAGTGAGTCTGATACCATTCCATCTACAATTACCATTTGGGTCCTTATCATTTATTTCATTACCTTATTCTAACTAATAGGAATAATAACTTACCCTGACAAGAGAAGGTCATAGCATCTCCATAGTATCCCGGAGCACAAATATCACACTCCTGACCGGCTGTATTATTCCGGCAGTCTACGCACTTTCCTGTTCTTGGGTTACACGTGTCAGCACGTCCATTACATACACAAGGCTGACACTTCCCTTCAGCATTCTGTGTGCAAATGTGGAAATCAATGACGTTTTCAGATAAAAGTGCTAAGATAATGATAATAATGATAATGATGATGATGATGATGATGATGATGATGATGATGATGGTGATGATGATGATGATGATGATGATGATGATGATGATGATGATGATGATGATGATGATGATCATAATGGTGATGATGATGATGTTGATGAAGCATTTGTTTGTTTATTCAGTCTTTCTTTCAAATAATGTATGTCATTAATATCATAGTCATCCTCATCATCAACATCACCATTGACAGTACCATCTTTTTAACTGTTATTAAATTACCGTTGCATTTTCTGGCGTCCCAAAGTATCCATCCACACAAATTTCACAATGGTCCCCCGTATGACCCACAGAGCAATCTTTGCATACTGGTGCTCCCTGGGGGTTTGTCTCACAAGAAAGGGCAAATACATTGACTTCACTCTTGACGATGATTCCGGGACATGCGCATGGGAGGCAATCATCTGTTATTATGAACAACGATTATCAGAGAACATTTAAATGTTACTAAATACAGATATCATTCAGGGAATAATTCTTTTGTTGAAAAACAAAGGAGGTAATATTGTGTGATTATTGCAAACTTGGATAAATTCTAAGGCAAAGTCTAAATAACAAGTTATAAGACTATCTACTGATCTTTTCATCTAAGCACTAAAGAAACTGAGATAAAGTCTGATTAGTTAGGGTTGGTTAATTTTAAAAGACACAGAAAGATAATGGATGCTGTAAGAGTTGGCTTCAAATCCCTAACCACACATTGCTTAGAAGGGTATATCTAATTACCAGGGTTTCCTTTGGTTGGGTCTCCATAGTAGCCAATCTTGCATTTGTCACATTGATCACCCTCTGTATTGTCTGCACACTGGCACACCCCAGATATGGGATCACATGGAACTTTAGTACACACACCCGTATCTGGGTTGCAGTTTTGCTTGGCGTGACCATTGCAATTACATGGAATACATTTTGTGCTGGGATCCTGATTGTTAGGTGTGCTTCTTGTGTATCCTGGAGCGCACAATTCACAATGCTTTCCCTGGGTATGGGGAGGAATAATAATCAAATGCATTTTTATACGTTCAACCGGTGCCTTAGTTTTTAATTCAAAAGCCTGAAATTAATTATTAATATATGATACAGGGCTAGATAATGCAGATGGGATAACACATGTTTTAAAAAAATCAAAATAATATGGTGTACTTAACTTGAGATTAAAGCTCAAACTTCCAGACGGATGTGTTATCAATAACATAAACAAAGTTAACAAACCAATAAATGGATTGAATGCAAAAAGGAATTTGTGAACTCTATTTCCAATATTATAACATGCCCGGCATTATGTTTTCAGCAAATGATAATAAAAAGAGCCAAAGAAAGTTGTAGGAACTCCATGTATGGGAGATAAATGTAAATAGGCAGGTGCTCAGACCAATATTACTCACTACATTAATATAGATCAATTTTCTCTTACCGTATAACCAGTTTCACATTCACACATTTCAATATTGTTGACAAGTAAAGATGTGCTGGGTCCTGTGCTACCTGCATCCAGGCTGACACTTCTCAGTATTAATGTGTAATCAGGATTCTGTTGATAGAAAGAAAGAGAGCGAAAGGGGAGGGGGAGGGAGGGAGGAGAGGGTTAGATTGTAGATTATTATGATGATGGTAGAGTTCTAAGTAGCTGATATTGTTGATGGCTGTGGTGAAGGTGGACAGGCAGATATTGAGTCTGGTTTAGAACAAGAAGATTTTGTGGATTAGAGACAATGGGAAAAAATTGTCAAGGGTGAAGATAACTTACAAAAGAAATGAAGATGAAATTGGTTTACTCCATCGACGTGTGGTTGTGTAGATATAAGTCTAAGTAGATATTTTTATTGAATGTTATATTCCAATGAAAATTCGTATTCTAATATATTTTTCCCCTAAACACTTTTGATGCAAATCATCCATTTAACTTAGCTTCCTTTTGTCTTCAAGTTTCATAGGTCAACAGAATAACAGTAGATGTGCCATGAGTAAGGCAGTAAGTACACTCATGTCTCTAATCAAATTGTAGAATTATGCAACAATGCAATCATCAATAATTATAATGTATTTGTGTGTGTGTGTGTGTGTGTGTGTGTGTGTGTGTGTGTGTGTTTGTATGTGTGTGTGTGTGCGTGTGTGTGTAAACAATTTACCTTTTGCACGGAGTTTTATTTTGGATGGTTATTTTTATTTCCTGCCATAAAACTTAGAAATAGTGTTCAACAGTCGTGGCGTCACTTCCCTCGTAATGACGCATAGTAACTTAGTAACTGGTTCTAAACTATCGGAACAATGGCAGACGCCCTTATGAAATACTGCTCCGACGAGCGTAAAAATGTATCCAGAGGGAAAAAACATTATAAATCTGATCATGTTTTGGCTTTTATACATTCTGATCACATAACATGTGAAAAAGTTCTAGCCAGCATGAAGAATAAAAAGTACCAATGTTCTTTGTTTAGAACCAAGCTGCTCGTTGCTGGGCGGACGTGACATCAGATTATTGAATCATATTAACCCCAAGTTTCAAGTTTATTGATATAAATATTCAATTTCTAACACCGAATTCATCCTGACATCATACCATTTTGATACGATGAGTCCGATAATATTAACTAAATAAATTATCATTTATGGCACTTACGTCTGGTTTCTGTCTCTGTAACAGTTTGCTTTTTATAAGGTGGGTTGTTATCCCGACGCTCAACCCCCATTCCTGGCGGGCCGGTGGATGGCACTTAACCAGTCCAAATTCAAAGACAATTAAGACTAAAAGTTTTGGAGTGTCCACGAATATTTCCATTTTCACAGAAAACTGATGTATTAAGAAACATACCTACCACTGTAATGGAGTAACCTTTATTAAAAGTCAGAAGGATAAAACGCATTTCCCATTCAGTTCAATTTACCTTTGCATTGTAAGCCTGAATCCTCAGAGCAGATACGGATGTGAGAACCTGCATCATCTGTGTGAAAGTTGCCTTAGGCAAGGACACTCCTTCCTCAATTGTCATGAAAGATGCCTTATCCACAGTTTGCCAAGAGTTCTCAGTCATGGAAATCTGGAACATTTCAAAATTAATACTGATTGAGATTGTTTACCAACAAGTTTCCAAGGAAGGGAGAAGTATAAGGCATAAAATCTAGTCTTTAAAAAACTAGGGTTGGTGGTTAACATTGATCCATGAAGCCCATGTTAACTTTTTGGCAATGAGCATAGAATTACCGGCAAATCTAAAAATCATAAAACTATAAATTATATACTGATATACTAATAACATGCAAACTTTTTTTAATTAAGGGTTAATCTATCATCCATTTACTCAAATGGTTATTTAGAATATCTGCTCGGGCATAATGATTGGTCCTTAATTTGACCTTGGCCTTGGGAATCGCCATCTGGCCATACTGTTGCCAGATTCATTTGTGCGAACCTACAGACTTTATTGTTGGACCAATTTTATCATTGATGGCTCAAAAGATTTGTCTCAATTTATGTTAATTTCTACAATGTGTAGTATGTTAATTAAAATAGTTCATGAGTGCCTCTTCATAATAGCCTTTGTTTCTCTACAAATATTGCCGTATCTTAACTAGTATCTGTCCAAAACAGACGTGGAGGAGAAGCCTTCACCAAAATTTGAGCGTCTCCAATCTTACCTGGAGTGTGGCAAAGGTCTGTGCCAATGACAGAAAAAGATGGAAGAGTGCTGTTGAGACCCTATGCTCCACCAGGAGCCAAGAGACATAAGTCAAGTTAAGTTAACTAGTATCTAAAAATGTCATTTAGAATCATGATTATGACAATTTTGGAAAATATATGTAAATCTTACTGCAAATAAAATCCAATTCCAATTCTAATTGGAAAACATCAAGATTAGGAGGAAGAATTTCAAAATAATCAAAGAAGAGGTTGTAAAAGTTGCACAGCCTATCCTGGAACTTTTAAAGCACTACATAATCTCTTTAAAAGGCATTATGTGCTTTAAAATGAATTGAGTCAAACGCGTGCACTTATTTGCTACAAATACATTGAAGCAAAATGAGCTTTGGAAGAAAATAGCTTATGACCTTGACACTATCAATTTAAAAACAAAAGGAATGGAACGCTTCGCAAGAGACATCTCTGGTGTGCACCAAATAACATCATTATAAGCTTTAGTTTTGGGAAAAAACCTATTTTACTATGGCATAGTAGCATTTTAAAAATGTGAGGCATCCCTATTATCCTTTGTAAAAATAACGAGCAGTTCAGGAACTATTCATGTTCTGCACTTATCTGTCTGTTTTACTCAAGAAATGATAATTTTACTGTCTGCTGAATATCCAACCTTGGTGATGAGAAATAAAATGGGTGAGGACATTGGAGGGGTATAATAAAAGCATTTTTGAATTGGAACTTTAAACTGATCCCCAATGTGCACTCCCAAGGTCGCACAGCAGTATTGGGAACTCATTCGAAACTCCAAACGTAGAATACTGAGAATACTAAAATATGTAATGGACAGATCATAGACGTCGGACAGTATTGATTCACAATTCTAATTCTATGCCATCAAGTGTATAGTGGTGTGCAATATTAGTATTGTTGTCTGCATGCAGTAAGAACGAAGGGCAACATTTTAAAAAGTGCTTGGCTAATTTCAATTTGCGTTATTGTTTTAATGGGATGTATAAAGAATTGATGTCTAGGCCTCGTGTGCTTAATTGGGATAATACAGTAATTAACTTTGCACTTCATACTGTCATCTGTTTGATTCCCCTTTAAACCAGTTTAGGATATATCAAAGAAACATGAATATTCACCCTCTTATATAGTCAATAGTTTGATTACTCTTTATTAAATATTGATTTCTTATCGAAATCCTAGTTTCTCAGCTGAGGCACAAACCCATCATATTACAAAATATAAGCAAATAATACACCGTATTTTCCCTAACTATATTTTTTTAAAAATAATAAGCCCTTTAAGCCCTTCTCCAAAAATTGTATGACACCATTGCTTAGGTATATATCTAGATCATCTATCTAATTTATGTATAGTATCAACAGGAATAAATCTAAATTGTCCAATTAAACAAACTAGTGGTTAAGAATCTTTCCCAGTGAAAAACACAAAAGGCGCAAAAAGAAGTCTGAACCTAATTTCTCTCTACAGGGAAATGCTGTTATCCTTGATTGTCTCAAAATATAATAAATGATAAAGATTCAATAACACACACACACACACACACACACAAACACACACACATACACACACACATATATATATGCTAAGACCAAAAAATAAACAACTTATAATACTAATAATAAATGGCATTATACATATATACACAACTTATTGGTAGATAAATTATTTACTGTAAAAGTCTGAGCAGCTCCAACTGCTACATCGGCGGAGTATACAAGGGCCATATCCGCATACATTCCCTCTATAATGATAGCAATCCTCAAAGTTGTAGTAACAGGGTCTGCAGTCAAGCCAGTGGCTAATGTTGACACGATCAGAGACAAAGAACGACCATAAGAAGATGAGCGATCTCCAATAAATTTGACGGGTGCTTGGAAATACAGATGGTTTGCTGCATTCGCTACAGTTGAAATCTTTAACCAGGTGCTGTAATAACGAAATATAAGAATAAGAATGAACTGAACTAAAAAGCAAACAAATATAGAACATTGTTATTTTGAATTACAAGTATTCAAAGCAATATTAAATAAGTACAAATGTTTTTGATTGTTAATATTTTTTTCTTGCTCTCTCAATTCAAATTTAGCATACAAATAAAAGATTTACAACCTTTGTGCAAATATAAATGGACGATCTAAGAGAGATCTTTAAAGCAATGCTGAGCGTGATCAGTGACAAAAGGGATGACTTTGGCCCAACATTGTGTCATTGGGTAAGACACTTAACAAAGATTATCCCATTCTGCTCTGGTATGAATTAGTACCTAATTAAGGTAGTGACCTGCGAACACAGGGAGGAAGCCTAACAAGCAACTTGGAATTCAGTTGCATAAGGCTTGCGAGAGGATTAAATGAAGCATTTTGAAAAGTTTTGCGTGGTGATTTGTAAAAATAAGCAATTATCCTATTTTCAATACATATTTATGTTTGTATATGATACGTACATGCTATCTATCGCTTCCTTGGCAACGTTTACAGGACTACCTGTTCCATTTGCTGCTGTCCATCCATTCGGCCAAGAGGCAGAGGTAGTTGCAATAACATTATCATAAATACTTGGAGCAGAACTACAAGTGTCTCCTTTATCCCAGCAAAAACAAGGGATGCAACCTCCTGTATGCCAGTCTCCCAGCCCAAAAAATCCTGAAAGATTAAAACTCTTTTTTTTTAAACTATTCCTCTAGAAACGTTTATCAATCTCTGTAAATACAAGAGAAAACAATTGGCTAAATCACTCTTCAGTGGCATTGCTTGGTATAACTGTAGGCCTTTTTTAATGATTTACTTCTCACCACCTTGGAACAAGAGACCTGACATAAAACAAATATTTTGCATAGAGTCAATGATCTGACTCATAACAAGAGAAAATAATTTACTGAAAAATACCAAACATTTTAAATTTGTATCCAAAGCGAAAAAAACGTAATCTGCAGGATTTTAATGCATACTGTTCATAATGTGGATACTTATACAGATTATGATTTATCACCTCCTGTTAGAATTATATTTCGTGAAGCAGATGCTAAAAAGTGGAATTAATGGAAATCATAAGATGGTTTGGGGTTTTTTTGGTTTTAGTTGTTTTTTATAGTTTATTTGTTTGTTTGTTTCCTTTTGGGTTTTTTCTTTTCAGTTACTATTAATTGATTCTTCTAAGCTATGTATATAACAAATTCTAAGTTTCATATTTTTTACTTTCGTTCAATTCTCTATACTCTACCCGTTTGAGGCATTGTGTCATAAACGAAAAGCAGATATAAAATATTCACCATAAATCTTGTAGCACTAGGTTTTCACAATAAATATATACCTTTTTTACATTCGTTACAAGAGGATCCGTTGACGTTATCCTTGCATTGGCACACTCCAGTTTTCTCATCACACCCAATTCCTGTGCTACCTTTAGGGTCACAACCACAAGAGGTGCAACCCTCTGGCGTCAAGTTGTAGTTGCTGGTTTTTTTTTTTTTTAAAGACAAATGAATAAATAAATAAAACATGACAAGATATGTAACCAAGAAGCATCAAATTGTAGCTGCTGTCTTTATAAAAGAATAAAAGAATAATAATTAAATAACTAATTACTGAAAACATTTGACCACAAGATGTACAACCCTAGGGTGTCAAACTGTAGTAGCCGGTGTATTTTTCCAAAAAGAAATCCCCAAACAAATGAATAAATAAATAAAATGACTTTTTAAAATTCAACAAAATGATGTGCATGGGTTTCAATAATTCAGTTGGTAGAGCACTCACGTCACATGCAAATGGGCTGGGATATATCGAGGGTAAAGATGAGATTTTAAAAATGAAATCCCTCTGTAACCCACCCCCCCCCCTGTCCATAAAATAACTGGCTCCATAAGTCTTATGAGTTAGGATGTGAGGGAGTAAGTAATATTCAGTCACAATCAAGGGACTGAGACAGACATGTACAAATGCAGCATTCCCCCAATAAAATATCTTGCCATACAAGCTAAACGAAACAATGTCAATGACTTACCCATGAGCACATCTATCGCAATTTGTGCTTCCCACCCCAGGTTTACACACGCATTGTCCAAAATCATCACAATTTGACCCCTGTGAGTAAGTGGGGTTACATTGGCATGGGACACAACCCTGTCCTTTTGGATCAAAATAATTAAGAAACAAGATTAAATCACATGAGCGGATGAAAAAGATCAGTCAAATGTTTTGATTTTTTTTAAAACGCAGAATGCTCTTATAATATACAATCCACCCTTTCCTTTAAAGAATACATGTATTTATACAGTGCAATATCCACTAAACATCATCAAAGCACTGTAAAAGTGTTCCGTAGCCAACAGCAACACTTAACATGTAGGACGAGACATGACGCCTGGTAGGCAAAAGTACATAATGTTGTTTTTTTTCGACAGAGTCAACTCTGTTAACAGCCAGGTACTAATTTTACACCTGAGTACGGTAAGAGAATGTCAGTAATGAGCCTATTCCAAGGACTAAACTATGCGCCAATCTGAGTGGGACTTGAACCCTGAACCTTCTGATCTGAAGATGAGTGGCATGCCACAAGACTACATAACCAATCAAAATCAAATGAAAAAAATAACAATCACCCAAAGACAGTTTAACTATTGACAAAAGTGACAAGAATGAAAACAGCACCAACAACAACAACAACATTAAAATAACACCAATGGCGCAATTCTTGACATTTCGTTTATATTGAAACAAAAGCAAAAATCCAAATCAATACCAACACAATTGATATACAGCCAAAAGAAGGACATTATTAGTAATGCAGATGTTTATTTTTTAGATTGTCTTCAACGCTTAGGTGAAATTACTTGATTGTGTAACTTTATGGGCATGGTAACGCAAACTTCTATTTTCATTTTCTAATAACTCTCACATGCCCAAGATATGTGTTAAAATAATTAAAGTAGGATTCATAATAAAAATCGGGAACAAGCTAACTAGCGCTTTATTAATATGGTAATCACATGGTCATTCATAAGAGGTATATTTCTTCCAATACATAATAAAAACAAAAGCTATAAAGCCATTGATATAACTACCTGTATGCAGTCCGTAATGGTCAGTTTTACATGCCCCGCATCTGTTATGAATAGAATGTCACATTTCAGCGTTAATAAAAGAAAATTAAATGTTCTTGTGTAGTGATGGCTAATGATTTTCACTAATCCTGTTTGTCCAATAATAATTTTGTACCAGAATGTTTGGGAGTTTACTTGTTTTTTGTTGGGTTTTTTTTTTTTTGGTTCTTTATTTGTTTTTGGGTGGTTTTCTTTTTGGGCCCTATGAATTTTACAACACTTGCAAAATAATTTGTTATCGAGTTTAGCCACTTACGAGCACATATAAAAATAATAAAACCTAATATAAATCAGGTGGAGAAGCATTTGTGTTAAATCAAAAATATGTATGGAAGAAAGGAAACAATGTCCCTTTCGTGCTACAGAAACTAAAGATAAAATCCTATGACATAGACAACATGGTGCTAAAGAACTACATTTTTCCTAATAATTACAGAAATGAATGACATTTAGTAAAAAGAATATTCTCAAAAAAATTAAACTTCACCCGCTAGTCCTGTCATGAACAGTTTATTAGTCACAAATGCTTTAAATGACATATGCACATTAAAAAGAAAACTTTGTAATATAATCATGGATAGAGAGGTTAATGGAGAAAATATTCACAAACTATAAATTTCTACTTACCCTTAATTTGATTATCTAAATACAATTCACAAATAGACGTCTAGTTATAATAAAAATTATCTAAATTATTGAGTCTTGGAGTTTTACTCAGATGCAAATGAATGGAGGATAGATGGGTGAATGGGTGCATGTATGAATTAATGGATCTGGAAATAAACAGATAGCAGGGACGAATGAGTGGATGGACTTGTTAAGGAAAGACAGAGATTTCTGTCATTAACAAACTTACTTATTTCCCTCGACGTTTGATTGGCACTGACACACACCTTGATTGTCACAAAATGTGTTGACTGAACCTTTTGGGTCACACTGACAAGCTAGTGAAATAGAAACATGATATTGGGTCACACTGACAAGCTAGTGAAATAGAAACATGATATTGGGTCACACTGACAAGCTAGTAAAATAGAAACATGATATTGGGTCACACTGACAAGCTAGTGAAATAGAAACATGATATTGGGTCACACTGACAAGCTAGTAAAATAGAAACATGATATTGGGTCACACTGACAAGCTAGTGAAATAGAAACATGATATTAAGGGCACAATCGTACAAACCATTAACTACCACGAATATCAAATAATCACATTGAACACTAAAGATAATATAAAAAGTCTTGTATTCAGTGTTAAACTTGAACCACTTTATAGTACGAACATGCGGTATGGTCTGCGAGAGAATTATTATCAATATCATTACAATTGCCCATGAAAGAAAAATTGAAAAACCTTTTAAGTAGCTTACCAATACATCCAGTTTGTGTTGAAAACTGGTACGACTCGACTCGGCATATGTCACATTTTGGAGGCAACACACCAGTCTTACAGTTGCAATCCCCACTGTAGGCATCACATATTGAGTTGATGATACCACCAACACATGAACATGCTGTGAGAGGATGTTGAAAAAGTTTTGACTAAAGGTTTTGATTTGTTGGGGAAATATGCTTCAGAAACTAATGATTGCATCACCAGATCAACAATTTTTAGGTCTTCTATGACATTTTCTTCTACCCCTGTACATCTTAAAAATCACCATCAAACCACCACATCGGCCACCAGTGTAGCACCAGATTCTCTGTATCTTGCACTTTTCCAGCACAGTGAAGCAGGCCGTGTCTCACCGCATTGGCCCACAAACGTGAATTTCTAACAATTTTATCATGCAATGTCTATTTTGACAATGATCTCAATCAGACAAATTAAGGAAAACCTTAACAATTTAAGGCAACTATAAAATATTTTCCGTAGTTTTTAATGGTATATGATACTCTTTGCTAAATCACTAATTGTCCACAGATTGTGACAATTAAACAATGCTTATCATTCACATGAAACAAAAACAAAAGACGTAATCTAAAGTTACCAGTAATTTCAAGTTCACAAACCAAAAAGACCACAAGGCTCTTGATATCAAATTATCAAATCCGAGGACAAGGAAAACATGCATTATACTTATCTTTTGTAGAAAGAAAAAAAGAAACAATGCTTTGAATTGAGATCTGTAAATAAATCTCTACCCAAAACTAATATTCATAAATTCAATTGTTAATTGTGGTACTTCTGTTATCTTGTTCACATTTCAAAGTTTGCATCCAAAGCATAATGCAGGGTAGTTTGTTGAACCATACACCAAAAGTACCATTTTGACAAGACACAGAGAGGGAGAGAGAGAGAGAGAGAGAGAGAGAGAGAGAGAGAGAGAGAGAGAGAGAGAGAGAGAGATGGTGCAGTAACTTAATATTGAGTGAAGATTCTGATCTCTTTATGAATAAGCTCAATATGTCCACCCTTCTTGTTATTGATGATACCGTCTAATTTAACTTCACCAAGGCTTACTCTGCGCTCCGTTGAGGTAAGCTGCCATCAAACTGTACTCCACCCCTTTGCAATCTTCTCGTTTTGGTGCCACATTCTCAACAGCTTTCTTGTAACATCTGTCAGTTTCCTCCACACTCATCTGATTAGCTACAGACTTAAGTTTGTTAACATCGGGAAGGAAAACAATCTGGAGACAGGAAGTTGGTTCAAAAAGGTCTTGCAACGTTAGCTAAACGCCATTTTAAAAGGTTGCACTTACATTTTATATCTGCTTGTGTTAGAGTTATTTGGAGATAACAGAACAATTGTTATAATAAATATAATCATTGATAAAATGCATTTGTGACCTATCGCATCAATCTGGTATTAAATTGGAATTAAAATTCAGTCTAAAGTCAACATATGAGCAGCATTAAGGCATTTACCTACCTCCTTACCGATCATTTTCAAGATTTTTACTGATGTCATACCAATAAAACAGACATTTTTCATTTAAAAACAAGAAGTGCATACGATACATAATTTGGTTGAGCAAAACAAGCTTTACAAAACAGTATTAAGTCCTCGTAAATATGATAAAGCTTTTTCATCAAATATTGTGAATAATACAACAGAAGAAAAAAAGGGGGGGGGAGATAAACCATTTAACTAGAAACTTTCAGGGATAAACACTCACAGAATCTACTTCCAGTTTCGCTCCAGAATTGGATAGCACCACAGTATAGGTGGCTCCCTTTCCCAAACAGACTGATCCCAGAATACTTGTTCCTAAATTCAAGTTTGACAAATAAATAAATACAAGTACCTATTTAAAGAATTTCCACTGTTTCATCATTCACTTTAAAATGCTTCATTAATCTCCAAGCGGTTCTTAGGATCCAAAATTTCTTTTTCATACAATGCTACAATGTACATCTTAAATGATGACTTGTTGTCCTAGAATTCTTATAAAATCCATAATTCACTACTAGTTCAAACCAGAGTCAAATGAAGTAATGTGGATAAAATGAACCCGAGGATAAAAATGGTGGGCCAAAAAGCTAAGCGCTTATTGTCACCCATCTATTAACTGACCATGCTGTGAAAATCTATTTCTAGGAATAGCATGTGGGTAGAAATATTCAGATCCAACTCGATTAACAAATACAAAATATGCACTTTCAGTGAAAAAACTCTATCAATCAAAGACGCAAGATCTTAAGTATTTTAAATAAATTAAAACATTAAAATGCTTTAAAACATGATATGTAGCAAATATTGGTAAAGTTAGGCATTTTGAATTCAGCAATGCTTGATTTGGTATTGAAACTTAAGTAGTCTCCTTCAGTAATATGGAGTCTCATATTTTTCTAACTTTCCGAATAACTTTCAATGTATTTCCTGCTTATTTCCTTCAAGGCAATATGTGTACTTCTTTGTATAGTATTGGTTGAAAGAACTTGTTAAAGCTCCACGCCCTTTAAATCATGAATTTAGCTACATCAACCAACTACAAATAATTGCCAAACAATCTATAACCATTGAAAAGTTAAAACAAGTGACTATACATCATACCAGTCTTTGACTCATGTACTTCAGTTTTGGTAAGAGCCCAAGTTTTCCCACTAGTGACTGTGACGTCGTCACAAGAATAAGACTGAGTTGATGTCAAAGATAATGATGCGTCCAGAAAGACAAGATTATTATCGTCTGTAGTTTTCTGAAAACATTTAATTATATTAGAACAGTTACAATACTATAAGCTATATAAATGATATTAAAACATAAATTTGATAATAACGTTTGCCTGTTCCAAAATTCAAAAATGCTCACATTGACCTAAAACTAAGGCAAAATGGAACAAATTCAAAAGATAATTATAAACGCAATGCACTTTCATGTCATTACTCTTCATTCATAATCATTATCCACACCAAAAATGAAAGATTCAGTAGGAAAAGCCTGACAGGGCCTAAAGTTAAACGTCACAATTAAATGGAATTCATGTTTCTTAATCAGCCGATAAATAAAGGCAATAACAATGAAACTTTCAACTTCTGTTTAAGATTATTATTTCTTATTTTTGATCTTTGTTGCAGTGTGAAATGGTGTTGAATGTAAGAATCCTGTATTAATATCTCATGTGAAGTTAATTAAAAGAAAACGAGATCGATCCTGGTTGAAGTCGGATGAATTTCTGATCCCCCTGTCCACCCAGCAGTGACTGGGTAGCTGGGTCTGTTAGATCTGGTGGAAGTACTTTGCGAAAGAGTAGTGTCTTATGCAAAGGATAGCAAGGAATTGCTATTGTCTGCTTCATGCTACAAAAACCAAGATAAACTCGGCTCCATGGGTCCACAAATAGTTCTAAGGACTACTTTTTTATATCAATTGACGAATAGATAATATCTATAATAATTCCACTTAAATCTTTATGTCCATACCTCATATCGTACTGTCATGTCCATCAGCCCGCCATACGTGGCTGTGAAGTCCAATTCAATTTTGTTGGCAGATGTAATAGAGACAAGACCCCGTCCAGTTATAGAGGCATCTGATGTACCGTGTCCGGCTCTAAGTCTAATCCCCTGTGTGTGTATAACGAGATGATAAGTATGGTATTGATGATGCTGACAACAACAATGATAATAATAATAATAATAATAATAATAATAATAATGATAATAATAATAATAATAAGAAGAAGAAGAAGAAGAAGAAGAAGAAGAAGAAGAAGAAGAAGAAGAAGGATAATGATAATAATAATCATCATATTATCATTATTATCATCATCATTATTATTATTATTATTATTATTATTAGTAGAAGTAGTAGTAGTAGTAGTAGTAGTAGTAGTAGTAGTAGTAGTAGTAGTAGTAGTAGTAGTAGTAGTAGTAGTAGTAGTAGTAGTAGTAGTAGTAGTAGTAGTAGTATAGTACTGTTATTATTTATTAATATCATGATTATTATTATCATTATTATTATTATTGTTATTATTATTATCATTATTATTATTATCATTATTATTATTATTATTATTATTATTATTATTATTATTATTATTATTATTATTACTACTACTACTACTACTACTACTACTATCTTCACGACAATATCTTAGTAATTGTAATGCTAAGCTGAGGGATCAAGAAACTCTCATTAAATTGAAAGCTTGGATTAAAAATAAACAGCTTTGCTAACCTCTGAGCTAATCATCTCGGGTTCCAAGATGATGAGATCCAATTTAGGGACAAAACTACCACTGTTTGGCACCTTGCAGTCTCTGCTCCCAATATTGCTTCTGCAGTTACATTGTCCAGATGCCACGTTGCAAGAATCGTCGAGAGCACCACCAGCATCGCATGCACAGTCAAGACACCCATCAGGATTTGCTGCGTCGAAGCCATACGTGTTGGGCTAACATAATATAAGAAAAAATATTCCAGTGATTTGAATAACAACAACAACAGTTTCTTTATACACTGCAGTTTCTGATATAATTGAAATAGTATAGGCTACAATAAAAATGAGCAAAAGTCGGCCGGAGCAGAAAAATAAGTACCTTTAAAAAAGGTCAAATCTGGGTAATATGGTAATATAATTGTAAATTTTAAAATTTTAAACATGAACTTCAATGTCCAACATCATAGCCAAAGTTTTACCAGGCTTGTTGGGTTTTATGGTGGGTTTATTAGGTCATACCAAGCCATTCTTCCATAGCATGAAGTATAACTTGCTTTCAGCCTTTCTTTTTTGTAATATGATAATATAATATCGGTCACTACCTACTGCCAGATACTGACTGAGTCGAGTGAGATAATATGTGTAATATGCTTTACCTAAGGACACAACGCCAGAACCAGATTTTTGCTAGTATAGTCATCCAACATGTCATTACTCATTTAATATTGCTTGACTTTATTACAAAAAAATGTAAATGGTGCTGCTCGAAGCTCGAAGAAATAAATAACAATTGAATGTACGCTTCAATTTAATATACAAATACTGATAAATGGACGTTTTGGGTTTCCCCTTTATCAGCAAAACAGGATGAATGAAACACTACAGACGAATTATCTTAACAACGCCACTATCGCATTATCTCATTCGTCTGTAGTGTTTCATTCATCCTGTTTTGTTGATAAAGGGGAAACCCAAAAAGTGCATTTTATCTGTTTGCGTATATAAATTGAAGCTTACATTCAATTTCACATTGTTATTTATTACCCAAAAAAAGACACTCAAATGCATTTTCATTATAATCCTCGGTAGTCATTGTTGATCTCTAATTTCTATTCAATATTTTTTCCTCTGGTCAAATATTAATATTTTGTGTAATTTAAAGATCAAACCTAATTGAAATTTGAGGCCAAGCTGTTTATTCATATGTAGTATGAGCTTATATATATATATATATATATATATATATATATATATATATATATATATATATATATATATATATATGGACTTACCTTGCAAGTGTTACAAGTGCCCCCTTGAACGTTTGCCCGGCACAAACATGCTCCATCTGTCTTGTTACACATAGAATTGTCTCCAATTGTGCCTGACGGGTTGCATGCACAGGCTAAATTATGGAGAAATATAAATTGCACAAAAATGCTTTAAAACAATTAACGTACTTTTATTGAGGAGAATAAAATTAGTTTTATCAAAATATTAAAAAACTCCAATGTGGCCATTCTGATCATTTGACCTATTGCCTTAAGTATCTCCTTACCAGCCATTTTCAGGATTTTCCCCAAAACTTCACACCCAACTAACACAAAAATAGATTTTTTATCACTCAAACACAACAGCAGTAAGTTCTTGTGATACATAATTTCTTTAGCAAAACATGCTCTACAACACACTTTTCATTTCCTTGAAATTTTATGATGTACAAGAGAAATTTAAATAAGAATAATGTTGGTTGTATCGTAACGAATGTGACGATTTTCCAATTGTTGGTAAGGAGAGGGTTAAGAGGGTTTTATGTCTGGTTTGTTTATATGCTAAAACTTGATTTTAATGTCAAAAATATGAGACTTGAATTCAAATTTATAATAATATAAGAATAAACATAATTTTCCACGAGATTAAAAAACCTAAAATGTCACATTTCAGATCATTTTAATTACAAAATTACTTTTAGGCATCTGGTACACGCTGACAAAAGAGACATAATATTTTGACAATAAATATCTAGCAAAGTATAGAAATAAGCCTGGTGGGGGTGGGGGTGATAAGATGGAGTCAAACATACATGTAGCATAAATGAAATTGATTAAAGAGCAGTTATCATTTAAAATTTTTGTACGACATTGTCTCCAACTTCTTTGGATGCCCTATATATCATGATTAATTTATGATTATTAGTTGATAAATTATTTCAAGCGACTCTATGCTGATGTTAACTCACATAATCGTTTATATGTCTTTTTTTCTCACAATTATGGAAAAGCTTGAATCCAACAAATATTTATTTGTACTTGTATTAAGTTACTCAATTTATTTTCTACTCAAATCTTTTGATGTAATCACAATGATTTACCTTGACATCCTTGAGCATTCCCAGCTTCCAATCCATAGAAAGTGTCCTTGCATTCCCCACAGTCACGGCCCATAACATTCGTCTTACACGAACACTGACCATTGTTGATGTCGCAAGAGTTCAGTTGGCCTGCAAGCGTCCCGGCCTCATTACAGTTACAAGCTGGAAATGGAAATAAGAAAATAACAAGAATACAATCAAAGAAAAAAAGATAACAAAAGAGAAGAATAAAGTAACGGAATAACGTTTCTAAAGAAGGGAACTAGAATGACACTGGGTTCTTGATTTTAATTCTTGTTTTAAGTATAGGGAATGTGATTAGCGGAAGAGTAGCGTCCCTTGATTGGACGTCACGGCAGAAAAGTTATTAGAGAGAGAACGTCATGTTGATTGTGCGCATGCGTCTGTCGTCCTCACTTCCGGTGAAAGCGGCTTGAGACACTTCACCGAAAGCGAGGACGAGAGAGACGCATGCGCAAAACCAAATTGACGTTCTCTCTGTAAGGTGACGTCCAATCAAGGGACGCTACTCTTCCGCTAATCTCATTCCCTATCTAAATCAAATAATTGCAGTATTTAATGATGGCATGCTGTAAAGTAAAATATTCACAAGATCTGGCCAAACAAAAAATGCTTTAAATGCTTTACAAGGGGCCCAATCCAAGCCAATAGCAACATTTAACATGTAGAATGCAACATGACGCCTGCAGACATTATTGCAATTTTTTATTGACAAACACTGATAATTAACTGCCAAGTACTCATTTGAAGCCTAAGTGCAGTGAAATAATGTGAGTCCAAGGACTCAATTTGGCACCGCCAACAGCAGGTCTCATACCAGGGACCTAGAGGTTCAGAAGCTAGTGTCGTACCATATAAATAATCCACAAAACCATAACTAGCACATAAAACTCTAGTAACCATTAGTGTTTATTGCTTATTAAAGATAATTTAATGAGAATTAATTATCGCATTTCTAGCCAGCTATAAATGACAACAATGGAGTAACTAACATCAACTTCATTTAGTCTGTGACACACTTATCTACGTGTAATAACCAAAGAGGGCCTTTCTTTATAAAGTAAGCCTTTCTATGGTCTGTATTTGACTTAACTCACTCAATCCTAGAGATTTTTGCTACTTTTCGAAATTGGAAAAAAATGTGTTTAAATATGAGCATGTACATAGATAGTTTTATTCAACTACCACTAACATGCAAAAACTAAAAACATTAGCTTTGATACTACGCCTATAATTTGTCAATGTGAAATGTAATAAATGGCCATGGGGTAAAAGTAACCCGGGTAAACTACAAATATAGTCGGAGTTAAACGGGCCGCTACCATAGGTTGTTTTTTTTAAATTCAAGACAGTCCTGTCTTCACAAATATCACCATTCGAAAGAAAAGTAATGTCATGCAATGTCCTTTTGAATCTTGTATGGTCTAAGACTGTGAGGTGAAATAGTAACAAACAAGCCCAGTGCTAGATGGTATAGACTGTAATAGTAATCTATTATACATACCTAGACAATAGTCTCCACCATTTGTTGTGTCATTTGCAGATGCCCAAGTGGAGTTGATATAGAATCCTATTTTAAGAGAATGAGTTTAACAGTTCAAGTGTATTTAACTTCATGATATTACAAGCATACCATATACCATTGTAAATGTCCAAGAGAGAGAGAGAGAGAGAGAGAGAGAGAGAGAGAGAGAGAGAGAGAGAGAGAGAGAGAGAGAGAGAGAGAAAGATAGAGAGAGAGAAAGAAAAATAGAGAGAGAGAGATAACAGGATCGATCTGAGATCTGGTGAAGGTTATCAAAGTACAGGCTTTCCATCTTATAACATGTTACATGACAATAGTAATAAAATATGGAGTAGAATGAGGACAGTGATTGTGATATGAGGAATGGTGAAAGAGAAGGATGGTGATAGAAACAGAAAGAAGGTTGTTGTGATGATGATGATGATGATGATGATGATGATGATGATGATGATGATGATGATGATGATGATGATGATGATGACGATGATAATTATGATGATGATGATGGTGATGATGATGATGATGATGATGATGATGATGATGATGATTAAGATGTTATTTATGGGCATGTGTGCGCGCGTGTATGTCAATATATGTCAATATATTATTATTTTATGCATGTTCCTTATAATATTGTAATAGCATGTTTAACCAAAGGAAAAATTGCCACTATTTTGAGGACATTAAGATATATAATTATTGTATTATCATTATTATTTTATCCTGTTAGGTATCATAATTTTACATCACAGTAAATCTCAATTGGGTATCCCGATAGCTCAATTGGCGAACCACTCACTGCACACACAAAAGGACTGAGGACAATCCCAGGTGAATCGATATAATCTATGTTTGACACTCCGTCTACCTTGCAGTGATTGGGTAGATGACTCTGAAAGATCTGGTGGAAAATGCTTTTCGATAGAGCATCAAGCAATTGCTATTGTCCGTTTCACGCTATGGACACAGGATTTTCTCCGGCTCCAAGGGGACTAATGGCTCTAAAGGATTGCTTAATTATAATATTTATCACCCACCCATGAGGATGTGATCTATATTTTCTGCGTGCAGATAGAGTCATGATGTAACCACAATAATAATTAGGGTTTAGAAATTCAAATACTTAATATATTGGCAATGTGATGATAACTAAAATGATACCTAGAGCTTTGTAAAAGGAGAACAAAATAGAGATGCTTATTATAATCATTTATCTTGAGATTGAAAAATGTGGAATAATTCCATTAATTTTATTTTTTCCACCCAGTATTCAGATTTAATGACCGATGGATGTTGTGTCATTTTCTTTTTTTTTTTTTTTATGGAAACGAAAACAAGAAAAAATAATAATTCACGATCAATGTGACAGTAATCTACCTCAAAGCTTAAAGCTCCCTTCCATGTGAATTGAATTATTAACAAAATAACTTTCAAAATATAAATATAGCAACTTTAAACGTAATACCTTTGTTTATGCCAACATAAAGATATGAATCCTCATTAGTTTTCAACAAGCTGTTTTCAATTAAGTTAAGTAAAAGGACATTATGGAAGAGAATCTGAGTACAAATTTCTTCCGCTGTCAAAGGTTTACAACTGCAAAGCCATCTGATCCATAGGGCGGGTGAAAACTGATTCTAAGCTCTAATGTCAAATACAATTTCTTTTTTAATTATCCGTTTCTTTTTAAATTATCAATTTACGGAAATTACTGGAGTAAAAGCTCTATATTTATCTTTGATAGATATTTACTCTTGTAAAAGTCCTTCAAATGTTTCAGCAAAGTTGCATGTAATTTATTGCTTCCATACCTTTAATAGAGTTAGAGCGCGACCTTAAATTGAAAAATAAATCCAGTGATAAGCGGATTTTTTCCTTTCTAAAAAAATGAAGCAACTAACTCAACAGAGGAAGCAATTGTTATCATTATAGCTTTACTGAATAGGAAAATATTTATTGTTACTGAAAAGTTCAACTGCTCTGAGCATTGCAATACATCAAAATACAGTGATTTCCACTTATAAGCACTTCTCCTGCAAGCACGATTCGGCTATAAGCACGCTCGGGGTACGAAACAGGATTTTGTTTTACTAAATATATTAATCCTTTCAAAAGCACCCTCACTGTTTTAAGCACCCTCAATTTTTTAACCTTTACTTTTAAAATTACAAAAATAAAAGAAAATACATATACCAGATTAAAAATACCATGACTATTAATACAAAAGATTGAAAAATGGGGTTACAGAAACCATCACAATGCTCTGCGAGTGACTTATGATCCACAGCTCACTATTCCACCGTTGTTTCCGTTGCGCAAAACAATTGACACTTCAGTGACGCAAACGGACAATGTACATATGCAAGGCCTTCTATATAGAGGGCCTTGACATATGCCATAAAATCTTAAGCCACCGTTTGATTACCGAGATGTTAAGTGCTTTACGATATAAGGTATTAAAAAAAGGTTTGTACCTGTAATATTTTTCTGTGACATTCTTGATTTCATGCATGTATCTATTGACAAGTCTATTTTGTGCTACAAACCTTCAATCTGCACCAACAACCTCAGAGGTTAAACAAGCAATTAAAAACCACCAGACTTTATCTTCAATTTAATGTTCAAGAACAGAGTAGGAAAAAGTTCACAGAAATAAAGGATGATATAAACTGGTGCACTCAACCAAAAATAAAGTCAAAGATTCACAAGCTTCTTTACACCTCTTCCCACTCCAACAGCGTAATGCTGTCGCAGAACAGAACATAAAGGGTTTGTTTTCCCTAAAAAAGATAATATTAAAAAGAAAAAACAGCTAAAACAATGACTTTTTAATGGACAAATGGCAGTTCCAAGCCTGCAACATTGTGCATACTGTTATGTATATAATATTGGGAACTCAAGGAATAAATTATATTTACTGTAATATGGTCATAAAACGTAGACTAGCAACAAACAAAAAACATTTCCCCTTCAAAGCACAACCCAGCTATAAACAGGCACTTCTTGATTCCAGAGGGCTGTGCTTATAAGTGGAGACCACTGTACTAAGGATCTGGCCAATCATGATATGTTTTTTATTTTCCCAAATTTTGATAAATTTTGACTTTGCATAAGGCATTATAAATACAGGATACCATACGACTCACATTTGACTGGGTATAGCATGAAATTTTGTGAAAAATAATTTTCTGGGGATTCTATGTGATCGTAATATGCGACATGAAATAATTTTAAAATAATACAATTACCTGGAGCACAAGTGTTACAAAAATCGCCTGCTGTATTGTCCTTGCATGCTTGACACACTCCATAGTCCTTTGCTTGGTCATACACACATGCATCAGAGTGCTGATTACATGAACATTCTGTGTTCATAGAAAAAGCCAATAGATAATAAATCATGCACATGGATATAAAAATAACAAGGGAAAGAAATATCCCACATAGAAAATATTTGATTATAATGATAATAATAATAATAATAATAATAATAATAATAATAATAATAATAATAATGATGATGATGATGATGATGACGACGACGACGACGACTTACTCTGACAAGCTCCAGCGTTGCTGGTACTCCCGTACTTCCATGACTGGTTGTTATATAAGGGCAAACAACTCTCACATTGTTGGCCAGAAGTGAAGTGTTGGCATTGGCATGTTGCCTCATTCTAAATAAATAAATTAATTAATAAATAAAAAGCGAAATCATCCTTTGCAAATGGCATTCTCTTTATAATTAGTTTGGGGAAATAGAAAAAGACGTGAAATTTTGGATCGTATAGGGATGGTATGCATGAAAACACAGTTGTGACAGCATACGACAGAGAGGACACTATAAAACAAGGTATGTTTTAAGCTAGTAAAATTCTTCCTACACTTCTTTAATTTTTCAATTGAGCACATTCTTTACCCATCCCTATGGAAAGTGTGTTATATATAATAGTGTAATTTTCAAACAAAGACTAAAAAGAGATAATGAAATATTGCATGCAGCATTGGAAAGTGAAAAATGCTAAAGAAAAAAAATGTTCATTGTCAAAAGCAGGGCTCAAACCCATATCCTCCAGACTTTAGAGCAACATCCGTATCTCACATGCATTTTTATCCTTTTAGACTATAAATCCATTGTTAAATACTAGTGGAGAACCCGCAACATTTACGGAAAATTAAAGGATTTTATAAACAAGCACTTATCTGTTTATATCACACTATTGTGGAAATTAACATAGATCGAGAGAAATCTTTTAAGCCATGGACGATCTAAATTAGTTCCATAATAAAGTCTGTAGGCGCGCTCAAATGAATCTGGCAACACATCTTCACTGTAAATTTAACTTGAAAACATTTTTGTAAAATGGGACGAATTTTGACATAGATAAATTACAAATTATAAGGATTACACCCAAGCACTTATATCTACATGTATTTCAATTTTATAACTATGGTGGAAATTAAATTAGACCAAGACAAATCTTTTTGAGCCATCAAAGGTCAAAATCTGTCCAGTAATAATGTCTGTTTATAAACTTATTTTCCGATTGGACAAATAAAATGACAAATGTATTCTTTAAATTTGACAGATGAAATAAATAAGTCCATCCAATATTTTGTATTCCATAAACTATTAAAATCGTGAAGAACTATTTTACAAACTGAACTTATGCCATTTAGGCTAAACAAATATATTATACATGCTATATTCCAGTTATAACGTTTGTTGACAAACTCATTCTTCTGATTGGACAGATACAATAAAATGAGTTCAACAATGACCTAAATCATGTTTTTTGTTGACCAATGTATTCTCCCAATTGGACAGATGAAATATAATGAGTTCACTCATATTGATTTATTCCATAACGATTAAAATCTGTGAGGAAATGTTTTACAAAGCTGAAATTATGCTGGTTTAATTTAGCTCATCGAATATATCATACATGCTACGGTCCAGCAATAAAGTCTATTGACAAATTTCCTTCTTCAGACTGGACAGAATGAACGATCATTATTCCATGGCAGATTTTATAAATAATTATTTGAGTCGATGAGTGATAAAATTACCCTTAATTTAGAAAAGGTTCGCAAGTTACTTGTAGCTATATCAATCTGTAAAAATTGTTTTATAACTTTTTAGATTTGCCAGTTATTCTGTGTTCGTTGGCAAAAAATTAACAATTTGGACCCCCATTTTTTAAAGAATAGATTCTGGTAGAGTAAACATTGACATTGCAAAGAACAATTTACTTTGCCAAAGGTTATTGTCGCATGCTACAGAAAACAGTACAAGCTAGCTTCATGGACCTGATACATTTCTAAAAAGCTTTATTTTAAAAACATTTGAGTCTCAGCGCTCTACTTCAAAAAATAATTAATTTCACTTTTTTTTCTCTGATACTGGTCGTGCAAATTTTTTGTAAATATTCCGGTCTGATGTACTTACAGGACCACCACAAATCTCAGCATGTCCATTGCATTGGCATCTCACATCCAAGAGAAAATCACTGATAGCCACATACTTTTGCAGGGGAGCCCCTCGATCCAAGTTCACAAAGGCAAAGCGAACAGCTGTGGTGGAGAAATACTTGGCCACTTCTGGTTTATTTTTGTATTCGGACGAGTGGACATCAATAATACCAGGATAGTAGAATACCTGACAAATTAATAAGATAAAATCGAAACTAAAATTATACATATGCACACACAACTAACTTTACTTATAGCAGAGCTGCCAACCCCAAGAGGTGAAAAAGTGTACAATCAGACCCCAAAAAAAAGAGAACGATTGTGAAGAAAAAAATGTGTGCAATCCTAGTGTGCAATAATGTACACTCCAAGAAAATGACAATGGTAAAAAAAAAAAGAGAAAAAGTCATAAACATAAACATAAAGCCATGAATTGCATTATTTATATTTTCTTACTATTTTACAATTTAGAATGGACGTTTAGTTTGTGATTTGGTGATTCTGGGTAGAAATTGAAGCAACAGTGGCTTTCTTGGCTTTAAAATGAAGATCACTTGGCAGAGAAATTCACCACTTCTATTCCATCTGACAAGATTGAACAACTGAGCCTCTAACAAGCTGCATTGGAGTGAGACATTATGAGGACTACCATCATGCAACTGCTCAAAGGTTCTTATTCTCTCCAATCTGATGGTCCAGCATTTCCAATCTAAACCAAAGCTTAGCATTTTCATTGAGTGAGTCTCAGCTAGCTGAGAGTTTTGCGACCTACTTTAACTCTAAGATTGTCGATATGAGGAAGGAGATGTACTCCGCAACTACCCAAAGACCATGTTTTAAAAGTTTTGATGACACTCCACTGTGCATATTTGAACCAGCAACAGAAGAAGACGTTCGATAAATTGTGAGGAACAACCCAGCACAATTTTTTTTGTTTTGGACCCAATTCCTACATGTTATTTAAAGAACACATAGATGTTTTATTATCAACAGTAACCAGCGTTATCAATGATTGTCTCAGTTCAGGTATAGTTCCTGGTTCGTTTTAAAAAAGCCATTGTCAAACCTCTTTTGAAGAAAAGTGATATAAACATAAATGACTTCAAAGATTACAGACCTGTATCATCAGTTATATTATTATTTATGTTATACAGATCAGTAAACTTATTTATCATAATATTATTAGAAGCAAACACACATCTACACACACACACAAACACATACAGAGAGACAGAGAGAGAGAGAGAGAGAGAGAGAGAGAGAGAGAGAGAGAGGGTGGTTGGATAAAGTAATGAAGAGAAGAAGGTGATGAAGAGATAGGGTGTGTGTGTGTGTGTGTGTGTGTGTGTTTGTGTGCGTGTGTGTGAAAGTATGTGTGTGTTTGTGTGGAGGAGCGAGTGTAAGTGAGTGAGTGAGTGAATGAGAGAGAGAGGGAAGGAGGGGGTGGGGGAAATAAAGTGAGTATCTAGCTACAAATGCGTGATCTGACAGTCAGTGAAAGTTTGTATTTTTTTGAAAGGGGGCCAATTTCGATCAACATGTTGCCTGGATGATCAGGGATTTAGAGTAATTGTACTGCCTACACTGAAGAAAACACGTATTTAAAATTTCAGCCAGAAAACTCGTCCATCAAATATCGATCGATTAAAACGACCCTCAACTTTCCAAAAACTCTCAACCCTGGGAATTCCAGTTAGACTTCTTTGAAGTCCCAGGTTGGAGAGTTTTTGACACGATGGGAGTCAATTTTATCGATCTATATTTGAAGGACGAGTTTCTGGCCAAAGTTTTAAAAACTTGTTTTGTTTGATTTTTATTTTTGTCGGAGTACGGCAGTGTAAATGCGTTAAATTATTATGACTATAAAATGTTTATTAAAGCTACTTATCCATTAGTCATTTTAGAGTATTATCGAAGGGAGAGTGTAAGTACAGTATTAACATCCCTTTTGAAAACCATAATCTATATATTCATGACGCAAATAGAAGCTGGGTTTTTCATGTATTATAACTTGTGCGGCTATGTGGTCTTGTGTTATGACACTCGGTTTCGGGTCTTAAGGTCCTGGGTTCGAGCCTCACTCGGCACATAGTCGATTCTTTGGAAAAGACTCTTTACTCCCATTCTCTCGCGTACTCATGTGTAAAATGTGCAGTTTGATTTCAATTTTATCCACCATGATGTTATATCATACCGTTTTAACATACGTGTTGACTAGTAAAAAAAAAATTAAAAATTGAGCTTTTATATAGGCAATATCCACTAAACGTGCACAAAGCGCTGTACAAGGGGTCCCTGGTCAACAGCAACATTTAACATTTAGGACAAGACATGACGCCTGTAAGGCGATATTATAATTTTTTCGGACAGAGACAACTCTGTTGACGGCCAGGTACTCATTTTACACCTGAGTACGGTGAGAGAATGTGAGTAAAGAGCCTTTTCCAAGGACTCAACTATGCACCGAGCGAGGCTCGAACCCAGGACCTTCCGATCCGAAAGCGAATGTCATACCACAAGGCCACATAGCCGCACTAGTATATACTAGTGCACTAGTAGACTAGTATATGCAAGTCTGATAACCAAAACTGATTTTATTTCATTGATGTGATGGAAATACCTTCAAAATTTGGAGAAAAAAAAATATTTTGAAAAAAATATTCGCTACAACGACGATAAGCCTAGCCTTTTATTGTATTCGGTTATCAAACGCGTGGATAATAATATGTGCATGATACGGGTATTTATATTGGGTTGAAGTAGACGCCGAACAGAGACTAAGGTTAAATTATGATAAGAAAAGATAATTAGAATCTCGGTTTTCGTAATCAAAGACCGCGATAAAATATTTAAAATATAAATTCAAGTTTCACATCTTAATATTTTCTGTTATAAATTCAATGTCAGCCTCTAAATCTACCCGACACAATAAATACTTCATAATAGGTTACATATAATAGGTTTTTTCCCGACGTACACTTATTTGTAGGTCTGATAATCCAATTCTTTATGGGCTCATTGTTGTAATAGAAATATCATAATATTACGTAAAATATTGTCCATTCCAACTAGGCCCATAAGTGCGTTCTGATGTCAGACCTGCATAATATATGTACTTGTCGGTTTGCCCCAAAAAAGCTCTAACAGTGGCGGTACGGCTCTGTTCGATTGAGGCCCTCGTCGCAACACCGTTTACTGAGTCTTTTGGGGATGTCTTTTTGCACTAACAACAACATGAAATAATAGGAAGAATCACGAATTTTAAATGAGTCTGTACTTACAACCAATTGCTAAAAATACAGGTGGGTTGGGTTTATTGCTGTGATTAAACTTTTTTTAAAATCTTTCTTTCGTAACTAACAAAACGATTCGTGATTTGTCCAAAAACGTTCAGAAGTCCATTGAAAACGGCTGTGTTCAGGGCGACTAGAAAAATGCAAAATTTAAATGTCAGTGCAATACCTTTTTTAAGATGGAGGGGAACATTTTATATCTAATATCATTAACCTGTTTCACACACGCCAGTGTCACGAATGATTTTAAACACATCCATTTTCACAACATTATGGAACACAAACTGACAAACACAGTCGTCTCATTATTTCACGATTGATTTTATAGTAAGTCAAATAAATGATCAGAACTCAATGCAACTTTTGAGCGATGACTCAAAGATAGACCTGACCCCGTGACCCTCAGCAAAGTATTCTTGAGCTTTAAACTTGAGCTTTTACTTAGCACAATATCCACTAAACGTGCTCAAAGCGCTTTACAAATGGTCCCTGACCAACTGCAATACGTAACATGTAGAACGAGACATAACACCTACTAGGCGATTTTACAATTTTTCCGACAGAGACAACGCTGTTAACAGCCAGGTACTCATTTTACACCTGAGGACGGTGAGAGAATGTGAGTAAAGAGTCTTTTCCAAGGACTCAACGATGTGCCGAGCCAGGCTCGAACCCAGGACCTTCCAATCCTAAAGCGAGTGTTATACCACAAGATCACATAGCCGCACTATTCAATAGTATTCGAAAGTGTGCCATATCTATCCATGCCTATTACCGAAACTGTAACACGTTGACAGCGGGTTCTGATAGTCCTACACGATCTACTATCCAGTCAGCACCAACTTCTGAAGGTTTCAAACTACAATGTTATGATGATCCGCCAAATCGATAGGGCATTCGTGTACCATCGCATATCAGTTCAGAAATACGCTTCAACAGTCTTAACGTCACTTCCCTCGTAGTGAAACATGGTAACTTAGTAACTGGCTCTAAACTATCGGAACAAGGCGGACGCCCTTATTAAATTAATATTTCTCCGACGAGCATAAAAGCGTATCCAGAGGGGAAAAAAAAACATTATAAATCTGATCATGTTTTGACTTTTACACATTCTGATCACAAGACATATGAAAAGTTCTAGCCAGCATGAAGAATAAAAAGTACCGATTTTCTTTGTTTAGAACCACGATGGCCGCCGTTGCTGGGCGACGTGACATCAAACTATTGAATCCAATTATGGTTGACGTTTGATTACAGGTTCTGTCCTGGCTGCCCCAGGTTTCTCCTCATATTGATACAGAAGCTTCTCTCCCAGTTAAGAGGGGGAAAAAATGTTCTCCGATCCAATGTGATCCACAGTCTTTCCACCATGCCTGAGTCATAATATTTCTTGTTATCAAACCAATGTATACACCTTCTCTCTCTCTCTCTCTCTCTCTCTCTCTCTCTCTCTCTCTCTCTCTCTCTCTCTCTCTCTGTGTGTGTGTGTGTGTGTGTGTGTGTGTGTCTCTCTCTCTCTTTCTCTCTCTCTATCTCTTTCTCTCTCTCCCTCTCTCTCTCTTTCTCTCTCTCTCTCTCTCTCTCTCTCTCTCTCTCTCTCTCTCTCTCTCTTTCTCTCTATTTCTCTATATCACGGCAGTCTTAAAATGAAATGCTGCACGTTATTAGGTACACCCTCCGAGAGGGAGGGGTCGTAACAACTCAATAGATAGAGATTGGGTCACTCAACTCTGTTTCCCCTCTGACAGAAATTGGGCCACTGGGTCAATAAGAAATTTTCGGAAAGTAGCTTGCAGTAGACTGCGTCCTATCTAAAGTGTAACAAACAATACATTCTGTTATTTTAATTCTTCAGAACCTAGGATAAATTCCGGATTAATGGGCTCACTGACTATGAAGGGCTGCATTTACACCAAATTTCTGACACGCGTGTTTCTCAAAACAATTTGTGAATGTTAAATGCACCAACCTGATTGTCACTATCTAAGAACGCCTGTCCGGATTCCAACTTTTCGTATTCTTCACAATATACCACATTATAGACATCGCTAAGCGGAACTAAGATTGGAATGCCCGGAAATGACGTGGCACAATCCTTAGCATAATGACGTAATGGCACCCAAGTCGTGCCGTCCTCGCCTAGTTTCTCCAGTGACCACGCGGGTGGTCTGGCATCAACTGAATTGGAAGTGTCTTGAAGGTGAGGTACAGCAAAGGTTAATATAATCTGGTGGAAAAAAAATCATTAAAAAAAATATGTTACTATGTGAATATAATGTGTGGTCCACCTCTTTAAACAGACATTATAATATAGATATGAACCATTAGGGAAAAAAATAGCGCAGCATCCACTAAATGTGCTCAAAGCGTTTTACAAGGGGTCCCTAGTCAACAGCAACATTTAACATGTAGGACGGGACATGACGCCTGATAAACGATATTAATTATTTTCGGACAAAGACAACGTCCGTTAACGGCCAGGTACTCATTTTACAACTGAGTACGGTGAGAGAATGTGAATAAAGAGACTTTTCCAAAGACTCCACTATGCGCCGAGCGAGGCTCGACCCAGGACCTTCCGATCCGAAAGCGAGTGTCTTACCACTAGATCACATATCCGCACGAAACAGGTACTGGTATAAGATAGACAAAGAAAGAGTGTGTATGAAACGGTACCAGACAAAGCAGATAGAAAAATACAGTTTTTAAAAATCCCCAAAACGCATCCTGCTCCGATTGGGGTATCAAACCCCAGACTTCATGATTACCGGTCAAACGTGCTACAACTACACTACAGAGTTTAGCTCGATAGTTGGGACGATTTAATGCCTATATTCTATACAAGTGTATGCATATATTTTTCTTTCTGCCTTGTTCGGCTATGTTTCACCGACACACTTTTTCAGAACGTTATCTAACACGATTGCCACTTGTCACATCTCTGCTTGCTATTTCTGTCTTGTTTTTTGTAATTTTCTTAATAGATTCAAACTATTTACTTACCTGATGTCATCTATAAGATAAACTTTTTAGGGAATATCTATCATAATATTATAACTTATGACGAATGAACAAAAATATTTACTTTTCACTCGAGTGGGACATTTCATGTATGTGCAAACTGCATTTGCTTGGCCATTAAAATACGATTCCGTCAAAGGCGCGACAATCCTTCTTGCATAGGTGCCGCACAAATGTATGGAAAATCATTATGTTCGTTGATGAAAACTTCAATTTGAGTAGACTAGGTGACTTTCAAAACGTACTAAGTCCGATTTTCATCATTCAAAGAAAACCACAATTTTTTGGTCATTTATTTAGTGACTTAAAGAGGAAAATTCTTGTATTGTGTGCCTCATAGAACAATATCCTGAATGTTTTGATACTCCAAATTTTCTCTGGTAATTCTATGGAGTCCAAAAGATAGCTTGAGATTGTCAGTCCATGTTCTATCAGGATGTGACAGGACGTCTTGAAAGTCACCTACTCACTTCATTAAGTCTAATATTATAAGATACTTATATAATTATCTGTAAATTTATCCTACACTAGAAACCAAATTCCATCATAAAGACTACGTAATATTATATTAATCAATAAGCAAACAAATAAGATCTAAAAATTTCTTTATTTATCCCCAAAGGAAAAATTATCTGTAATGTTCTTTTCTTGGGAAAACCGAAAGAACCCAAGCATAATAATAATAATAATAATAATAATAATAATAATAATAATAATAATAATAATAATAATAATAATAATAATAATAATAATAATAATAATAATAATAATAATATAAAAATCCGAACCCAAAAAACTTAAAGCCCAATTGTGACCCACCACCACAAAAAACGCTATTATTCGAGGTTGTATAACACTCAAAAATAACACTTGATTTTTATAATCATAATATTATGAAGCCTGGGTTAAGTTTGTGTTTTATTGGAGATAATTGCTTAATAATTTATAACAACTTAACAAATGACAAAAAACTAAAATGTGAAACATCTGCCCATTTTAACTTTAAAATTAATTTTGACATCTGGGTCAACCAGACATAATACCGTTTTGAGCCGGTGGGTGACAATTTGTTGGAGCCTGAGTTGATTCCATGGCACTGCTGTCTTAGTGAAAACTGTATTAAATCATATTTGGTTTGAACCCTGGCAGTTATGTAAATATTTTATATAAATCCATGATCCTTACATCAAATAACAAGAAGGCATCTGTGAATCTAGCCTCCACGTAAACAGGTCCATCTCCTATTGAGGATTGCCAATAATTGGAAGTATCCCCATTCACCATATTGGTGGAAGCGACAGAGGAAGAAATGCAGGTGTCTGTGGTAAAATCAGATGTCAGGGTCATATACTGCTCCGGCCCGTTTTCGCCGCATGTTGAGCTTACACTGAGAGAACGCGCAGGAAAAGAAACGAGATTTTTTAGTATGTCGAATCTTTTTGGAAAACATCCTTTGGAAAGGTCACATGCTGATGATACTACTTGAATGTGCACACAGACGATGAGAAATAATGTGAGCAAGATGACGTCATGACACACTTTAGTTGACGCCATTTTTGCTATTGATGGTCTTAATAAATGGACGATGAAAATGAGGTTTAAGAATCAAAGAACTTATCACCAACCAATTTTTAAAAATTCTGAATGGTGTCAAATGATCCTATTTTAAATACCTGATGGAAATGGATCTCTCTATATTCCTCGATGAAAGATATAGTCAAGCAAAACGAACTACTCATATAATATTACAACTGAAACAGCGTCGATCCCCTTCTCTACGATTTAAAATGTAACCTTCTATCTTAGAATATTCTATGATACATGCTTGAAAATAAAGATCTGTGAACTAAGCAGATTAATAATGTCAAATCAACTTTCTGACATTCAAATTACAATAAACGCAAATAGAATAAGAAAGAAAAAGAAATGTTTTATCCAATCCTTTCGTTGTTAAAATAAGAACGTATACCTTTAGATGCCATTAAATAGTCGATTGTTGTATATGTTCTAGGGCGATCTTTCAGATCAACAATTTCTTTGTTCAAAATGATACCTGATACTAAAATTTTTTCCTTTCAGAAAACACTGAAGTCTAACTTTAACAATTCGTGGTAATTATCAACAATTCCCTTTTCTCTCTTTTTTAAAAATTCTAAATGGTTTCTCGTCTAAAATATTCAGGAAGTAAAAGTAAAAAGTCCACAATTAATTGGTTATTTTCCACTTAAGCAAGAGCAAAATCTTAGAGGATTTTTCTTCTTTTTCTGATTCCTACGAAGCTTGACGTGACGTCTGCCCTGTCCCCTGGCTTCAGCCTCTTGGCGAGCTAGACCCTCGCTGGTGTTTGATGCAAACTGGAAGATCTTCAGGAAAGACGGACCTCCTCCACCGCCAGGCATCGTGGCTGATGGAGATTTGTTGTCGTGAAGTTGTTAGAATCTAGGGTAAACGGGGGAAAAAAAGGAAAATAGTACATACGATGATTGTGATGAGGACGATGATAAAAACATTAATGATAATGATAACAGCGACGTAACACTTACGAGCTCAATGCGCTTTTGTAATAGTAGTAGTAGTAGTAGTAGTAGTAGTAGTAGTAGTAGTAGTAGGAGGAGGAGGAGGAGGAGGAGGAGTAGTAGTAGTAGTAGTAGTAGTAGTAGTAGTAGTAGTAGTAGGAGTAGTAGTAGTAGTAGTAGTAGTAGTAGTAGTAGTAGTAGAAGTAGTAGTAGTAGTAGTAGTAGTAGTAGTAATAGTAGTAGATATAGTAGTAGTAGTAGTAGTAGTAGTAATAGTAGTAGTAGTATTAGCAGTAGTAGTAGTAGTAGTAGTAGTAGTAGTAGTAGTAGTAGTAGTAGTAGTAGTAGTAGTAGTAGTAGTAGTAGTAGTAGTAGTAGTAGTAGCAGCAGTTTTTTTTTAATTATAAAAATAACATTAACAGTAACAATGGCAATGATGATACCACTACTGCTATAATGATTTTTAAAAATTAATCGCATATTACAAACACTAGGGTAGATAAGTTTAAGATATTAAATATCTTGTTGAAAGATGTAATTCGTCTATAAGGTAAAATAATCTAATACAGAGGAATGTGACAATTTGGAATAATCTAACGTTTGCGAAAAAAATTCTAATTCAATTAATGATTTTAAGAATGCCATTGATAAAGATCTTACCAACATTATATTTGATTTTGACGAAAAATGTAACATTACATTGGATATTATTGTATTTTGTATATCATATTATTTAAAACTCTCGAATGTACAAGTTGGATATGTGAAATGAAGGTAAATAGTGTTAAGTATACTAGGAATGTTGAGTATGACACTTATTTATGTATTAGATATTTAATTCTCATATTATCAATTAATTGAAATTGAATACTATTTATATAATTGATAAATTATATTTATGCATAAAAGTTACAAAGAACATTGAAAGGTTTTTAAAACATATTAGCTCTTAAACGGTATGATACGATACGATAATAATAATAATAGTAGTAGTAATAATAATAATAATAATAATAATAATAATAATAATATTAATAATAATAATAATAATAATAATAATAATAATAATAATAATAATAATAATAATAATAATAATATATAATAATAATAATAATAATAATAATAATAATAATAATAATAATAAAAAAAATAATAACAATGATAATGATAATGATAATAAAAATAATAATAATAATAATAATAATAATAATAATAATAATAATAATAATAATAATAGTAATAATTATATTAATAATAATTATAATAATAATAATAATAATAATAATAATAATAATAATAAATAATAATAATAATAATAATAATAATAATAATAATGATGATGATAATAATAATAATAATAAATAATAATAATAATAATAATAATAATAATAATAATAATAGAGACATGGATTTTTTTCTGCTATATACATTAGGTTATTTAAACTCACAGTATGCGTTTATCCAAGTAACAAATATTAAGAACACGATCTTTATGACACGTACTCCATTTGTATGAGTTCGTGTATTTTCACAAAGATTTGAACTCACGTACTCTGATCTAAAGTCAAACTTTCCTCATTTAACCTCAAGAACACAGACACTGGTAATGGATAGATACTATGACAGTCTGACAACACTCATTCGAGCATTATCACACGTACATACACATACACACATATTATTATACACATATCATACGCACCCATAATTCTATCTATAATTTATCTATTGTGTATTTTGATTACCGACACGGACACAGACACACATTCACCTTTATTACCCATTGGTAACAGGTGAACATTTCTAATGGATGAGCATACCCTTAGATACCATTATGTAGTATGATACATAATTCTAGTTGAATTTATATTAGTAATAATCATAAAATGTTCTACTTTATGATGTATTTTGGGTATTTCCTATCAAACCTGTTACTTGGTCATCATCATAACAACCACCATGAACGCCCCACCACACAACTACTACCAACACGACTGCTATCACCACTACCACTACTGCCACTACAAATACCACCAACACCTACAACACCAACACCACCACCACTACTATCATTATCAACATCATCATCATCATCTTAATCATCATAAAAACCGTCATAACCGTCCCACCACTATTACCACCACCACCATCATCATCATCATCATCATCATCATCATCATCATCATCATCATCATCATCATCATCATCATCATCGGCAGAACAACCACCATAACGTCCCACCACAATTGCCAGTACCACCGCCATCGCTACTACCACCACTACCACCACCACCACCACCATCAGCATCAGCATCATCATCAACATTATGGTCCACACACACGGTAATAATTCCATGCTATAGTATATAAGAACCCTGAGTGTAAATGGTTTAACCGAAAAAAAAAAAAAGAAAGAGAGAAAGAAATAAAGAAAATAAAAACAACAAAACAACCACCAAAAAATACTAGATCTATTTTAATCCATCTAAAAAAATATAGGCCTACTTTGTGATCCTGTTAAAATATAACATTGACTTTTTAATGGAGTCATGATTTGTAGTCATGTTAGAGAAGGAGGGGGTCATTGTACTTTTTTTGATTTAGGTTTGTTTTAGTTGGGGAGGGGGTTGGGAGTGTGTTGGATTGTTTGTTTGTTTTTGTTTTTTGTTTTTTGGTTTTTGTTGGGGTTTTTTTTTTATATATAAAATGATATATAAAATACTCATAATATTTATTATTTGATAATGTTGTTGATGATGATGATGATGATGATGATGATGATGATGATGATGATGATGATGATGATGATGATGATGAGGAAGAGGAGGAGGAGAAAGAGGAGGAGGAGGAGGAAGATGAGGAGCAGGATGAGGAGGAGGGTGAGGATGATATGATGATGGTGATGATGATGATGATGATGAACATCATCATCATCATCATCATCATCATCATCATCATCATCATAATAATAATAATAACAGTAATAACAATAAGAAGAAGAAGAAAAAAAACAAGAAGAAGAATGCTGATAATAATAATAATAATAATAATAATAATAATAATAATAATAATAATAATAATAATAATAATAATAATAATAATAATAATAATAATAATAATAATAATAATAATAATAATAATAATAATGATAATTTATTTCATCCTTTTGGAAATTCTTTGTACTGACGTGTTGTATTTTTTTTTAAGTCAAATAAATATTTGCGACCAATATCACAAAGCATCAGTAGTAAAATTCATGTTTTTGGTTTTTAGAATTAAAATAAATAAATAAACAAACAAACAAATTAATAAATAGGGTAAATTTTGAAAATAGACTTTAGATCATATACATATTTGTGATAAAAGGTAATTATAACAATATAATTGCCATGTGTAAAATAAATATAAAATTACAAGGTTTCAGATATAAATAAGACAGATGAATAAATGTTTTGTAAAAATTTTACTTTGTTCTTACAGAATTATAAAGTGACGCCGGATTATGTTGATGATGATGATGATGATGAGGAGGAGGAGGAGGAGGAGGAGGAGGAGAGGAGGAGGATGTAGTACTCTTTGGTGAATACTGATCACCTTTTTGGCTAGTAAAGACAATGACTTATGACTGTAATTATGTGGCGCATAATGCAGCAACCTATTTCAGTGACCCCCCCCCCCCCCCCCCCCTTCTCTCTCTCTCTCTCTCTTTCTCTCTCTCTCTCTCTCACACACACACACACACACACACACACACACACACACACACACACGATAAGTCTTGTTTTCTCGTTTTTGTTTTGGTTTTGTTGGTTTGTTTGTTTTTCTTTTATTTGGTGGGGGGGGATATTGTTGTTTTGTTTGTTTTTGTTTTTTTTTTTTGTTTTTTTTTTTTTGGGTTTTTTTCCCTTTTTTTTTTTTGTTCAGTTCTAATAGTTTCCGTGTTTACTTTTTCGCTAATATGCTGCGCGAGTATTAGATTCATTATCTTATTATAAGTTAATTTTATAATACCTACATGCAATATGCGCGAAAACAAGATCCATTACAGTTTCGACTCACAACGCGCGTCGTGCAAACATCTGCCGTACAGTATTTAATTTATTACTCATGATAATCCAAAACAACAGGTTGTGTGGGTGCGTATGTATGCGAGTGTGTGTTTGTGTGTATGCGTATGTATGTGTGTGTATGTGTGTGAGTGTTTGAATGCATGTGTGTGTGTGTTTGTGTGTATATGTCATAATGGGAATGTTGAGTGAGTCAATGGGTGTTGACACGCCTTAGCACGGTCTCTTTACGCATGATCAATTATTTTGTAAAATAACTTACACCTTTTTTGAATTCATTACTTTTAGGAACACCTCGAGGCTATCTACAATGCACACCAATGTTTTTGTTTTGTTTTTAATAATAAATAGCCATTGACTCCCTATCCTACAATATTATTAAGTTTACTTTAAAATTAGCCTTGAAATAAGGAAAATATTGCCTTGGGGGGGGGGGGCGGTAAGAAATACAATATCGATTCATATTTCTGTGTCATAAACAATAAACTCGTTGGGGAAGGGAACATTACTTTGACCTGATTCGGACAGTCCGAACAGCCATTAATCCATAAACATTGGCAGTGATAGCAAAATTAAGCGAACTACACAGGTATTACCATTTTTGGTATGCGTTTAGGTAAAATACGCACAGGTTATCCGCCTGATCAATCGTATCAACTCACGAAACTTTGTGTATTGATCGAACTAAATACATAGACGTCACTCAGCTGTTTGTGACTGTTTTTAGACAGCCATTTTAATTAATTATAAGTTCTCACTATATTCTGTCAATCAGATTATAAAAGTTTGTGGTTAGGCATTTAGTTTTGTGTGTTGGTACGTTATATCCGGCTGACGGATTTTGTGAGTATTTTACCAACACGCATGACATCAATAGCCAATTGAAAGAATCATGTGAGAACTGATCACTCAATGGGCATGATCATTTTTACATTTCTATGTGCTCGAGCTCATTGGTCACATTGCAAAGTGTGCTCAAAATGACCCACATAGTGAAAAGTGTTCACGGTTTGAGAAATATCCAACATTTTGCTCAGCATGACCCATGGGTATGTTTACAAATTTCATAAACAAAGCAGCGTGTTGAGACATTGAGAAATGTCCAATCGTTGTACAGCAGAAAATCATGTGATCGATGACTAGGTTGGACGAAAACATGAATATAGATCGCTCCCATTGGTAGTCTAAAAACAGTAATGAAAAACAGAGGAACATCGACTTCATTAATTTCACTGTTTGTAAACAACCAGTTACGTTTGTACGGGTGAGTTTGAGGATGTGTCAAAAATCCTAAGTTTTGATTGGTCAAAAAATCTTCTGGTAATTAAATGGATATGTTTTGTAAATGTGACCCTCCGCCTCGAAACGGTATTAAGTCGGATTTTTCAATTTTGGGTTTTTGGTAACCAATCATAGCTTATTTTATGCTTTAAAATTTGATACCAAATTTATAAAATTCTGATCATTCATTGCCGAGATATGACCGTTTGAAGTAGGGAATGTGTAAAAACCAAGTTTTGAGAAAATCGACTTTGAAGTGAGGCACCGTTTTCACGCACAGTCAAATCAATGGGCAAAGATAACTCCTTAGATACGGGCATCGAAAATTTGACGAGAATAGTGAAATTTGGCATGAGCTTAGATTATATATCTAATAATGTACAAACAAATTTTTGAAACAATCCAAAAATTACTTTTGTAGTTATTCATTATTATGTAAGATGTTCTTAAACAAATAAAACACTGGGGAAAAAAATGCCGACAATTGCTCACTTTTTCAAGAATTTTTGATATTTGAATAAAGAATCAATGAAATAATGTATTATTAATGTGATATTAATGTGAAATGTTTGTCTTATTTAATAGAGAAAATACGATTTCAAAATGCCAAAAGTTAAAGAAGGTTTTATAATTTGAAAGTACAGTTTTGAAACTACGTGAAGCCGGGTGGGCAGGGAAAGAATTATCAAGAAAGAGGATTAGAGAGGAAGAGATAGAATGAGAGAGTAAAATACACACACACACATGCACACACACACATAAACACACACACGTCGTGTGTGTGTGTGTGTGTGTACGTGAGAGAGAGAGAGAGAGAGAGAGAGAGAGAGAGAGAGAGAGAGAGAGAAAGAAAGAAAGAGAGAGATATAGAGAAAAAGAGGAGCGAGAGGGGGAGGGGAGTGAGACTGCTTGTGCATTAAGAGGACGCGAGGGAAATAGAATAAAGAATGAAACCTGTATAATTGTATGTGTTTGTGTGTGTGTGTTTGGGTGTGTGTGTTTGTCTGTGTATGTGTGTGTATTTGTGTGTATGTGTGTGTGTGTTTGTTTGTGTGTTTGTCTGTGTATGTGTGTGTATGTGTGTGTGTTTGTGTGTGTGTGTGAAAGAAACAAAAGGGAGACGGAGAGAGTGAGGTAGACATGAAGAAAGGGATGGAGGCGGAGCAAAGAATTGTAGGGATAGTTTAAAGAAAGCATTTTGTTACAAAGTAAGTCATAGTCAATCAACTGGAAACATATTGACCAATGAGATTGCAATTAAAGAAATGGGCTGGTCAAATCAATCATTGCATTGTTTCCATTTTGAGTCAGATGACAGCTTGAGGAGGAGGGGTGGGGCTTATTGTGTAGTGACTTACATGAAAACCTGTTATTGAATCTCTCAAGTTGTCCTTAGCGTTCACCCACATTGTTCATTGTCTAAAAAAGCCCCCCCCCCCCCCCCCCCCCCCCCCTCCTCCCTTTCTTTCAGTATACAAAGAAAGCACGACAAAACGAACATCCATCTCTCTCTCTCTCTCTCTCTCTCTCTCTCTCTCTCTCTCTCTCTCTCTCTCTCTCTCTCTCTCTGATTGTCTCTCTCCCCTCTTCATCTATCTATCTATCTATCTATCTATCTATCTATCTATCTATCTACTATCTATCTATCTATCTATCTATCTATCTATCTATCTATCTATCTATCTATCTATCCATCTATCTATCTATCTATCTATCTATCTATCTATCTATCTATCTATCTATCTATCTATCTATCTACCTATCTATTTATCCATTTATAGGTTTGTCTTTCTGTCTGTGTATCTATCCATCCATTTCATTTTTTAGTTACACGTATTTCCATCGGGAGTTCATTAATTGTTGAAGGTTCTATTTATTGTTCTGCTTTTGTACTTAAAATTAAATGTTTATCCTACAACAATCTCTGTAAGTGTAAGATTAGTCAACTGTTGTCCTATTAAGTCTTAGCATGTCCTATAATTTCATGAATAAAAAAAGAGGGACAAAGGAGGACCATCACCTCGATGCAGCTAGACAAAGAGATAATAGCACGTGGTGTGTATCAAAATGCACAAACACACACATATGTAACACACGCATGCTGACGTCATGAAGCATCGCCCGAGCATTATGGTCTACAGCAACAGCGCATGTGATGAGCGTTGACCAATCAGAATCATTCATTTGTAAGGTTGTCAGGGAAAAACCTAGACTTGTTTACAGTTTTTAAAGTCCATTATTGGTTGAACCATGAAATTGTGAAAACAGTCATGCTTTCTCTGAGATAGATAAAGACACGCCCTTTGCTGTGATATCTTACATCTTATTGGTGGAGAAAAAGACTCGGTATTACTAAGCCTTGGAAAGGGTGGCTCTCTGAGAGAAAGTCAACTTTCGTTTTGAATGTGTCACTGATAGTTGCATTTTAAAACTTGAAATTTATATAACTTATCGTCAATATTTATGTTGAATTATTATGTTTTCATGTAGAAAAATGATTGTAGTTTCTGAAACAACCAAAAACTGAAAATTGATAATTTTGACCATTTCCACTTTAAAACCGGTTTTCTTCGTTTTCCAAATCCCGACTTAATACCGCTTCGAGGCGGAGGGTCACAAATAAGCTGGTGTTCATTTTGACGCAATCTTCACACAAAGTGTGAGCTGAAATGAAGACCAATCAGTAAAAAGGTCTTATCCAAAGCAACTGCATGGGACAGGTTTTCACTAAAGACACCGCAAGAAATTCGTGCTCGATGAGCCCTGCCTTACCAAGAAAAGCAAAATGGTAACATTTGTTACGATACACACAGATTTAAAAATGAATCTGTGGTATAAGAGGAAACTAAAATGAAGATATGGAGACATGAAACTTGTGGGCTCCTTCTGTATGTGGGTGTTCAATGTCAAGTAGGTAAACATGGCATGTGTGTATTGATGGTATGATTTTAAATAATACACACACCATTTATGCAAGCTATATCAAACATACAAATACAGGCAAAGTTTATAGCCTGAGAGAATTTAGTGAGAAGAAACCACCCAACTGAATATATAGAAATCTGCAAAAACCCGTGCCAAATTTCAATTATATTACATATAAACATTATAATAGTGGATGTTTACCGACTTGACACAACCTGACACAGATACGCATATTCTGCTATTAAAGCCCTATTGCCACTTCGTGTCTCTATATAATTTATCGCTGTCTCCGGTATAACTATCAGATCTTCTGTTTTTTTAAAACAAAGTTGTAAATTGTGTGTCCTTGTTGCTTTTGGTATTTTTGTGGATGGATATGGCTTTTCTGAAGAATGGCTAGTAAGGAGAGATTTAAGGACTACAATAACATTTTAGAAATCTTGAGTCTTACCCATCTTGCTGATTATACTCATCGATACCGGTCACCAATCAATAAGTTATTGCCGAATATAAGTGGTATCAATTACAAACTCTGAAATGAGACAAATAAATAATAATAAAATGATATAATTTATTTCAAATTTCATCTAACACAATGCACTGTTATCAAATGTTACAGTGAATGACATAATCAGTCGGATGGTGAAAAGGTTTGAACTGAGATATTGCCAAGTTTAGTTAGAAGGTCAATTTTTATCATAGATGAGTTCTTGTCATAAATAATTAAATCAACCCTTTTTGTACATCTCCGGGACATATTTAAGCTTAATTTCACTACTAAATATTTTTTTTACTGCTAGTCAAGTTGAAAAAAAGTATGAAATTTTAGAAAAGTTGCTGGATACCTTTCTCATACATCTGACCATAACTTCATGAAAAATCATCCGATTTACTTCAAATAAAGGATAAAATGCTCTGGGGAGCATACTCTTTCAGAAAATGCAAAAGACATGGAAATCCAAAATGTTCACCTTCTGATTGATTATGTCATGCACTGACACAAATGTGTCATCTATGATTTTTTATTGTGACCAATTCTCACAAACTGATATTATGTGGGGACGACCATGACGCTTGAAATTGAATTTTAAGCATAACTTTTAAGTTAATTAGAATTATTGCCTTTTATTGAAAAGCATTCAAAAATTATAAATGCGATTCACCGTCTCAAAACGGCATCATGTCGGAATGAAACGGATCTCCAGAATTACAATGATAAGAAATACGACCTTCTTCTTCTTCTTCTTCTTCTTCTTCTTGCAAACCACTTCTGATGTATTGTCGCAAATGTAGATATCTTGATATTTTACGCCTCGGGATGTTTTGTGTGCGATAGCAGTGAATGAGCCTATCTCAAGACTGCTCCCAATGTTTGAACTAAGAACGACAGGTCGTGGTAATTATTCCACAAGCGTATAGAAGAGAAGAAAACGATTATAATTCATGGCTTTGTATTTCGGGAACTACGCGGCACTGTGAATCTTAGATCGTGTCCCCTTGTTCTTGATCTCGTTGTTGCTGGACTAAGGTTGTCTGGTGGTATTGCTCCAATGCTTTTCTCAATATAATACCGTTTTGAGACGATGGGTCTCAAATTTTTTTTTCTAATCATTTTGTCTTTAAAAACTAAAATTTTCTTCATCTAGTTTATTCCGACAAAATACAAAATTGATGTGGTCGGTCGCAATTACTCCATCCTTGCTCATCAGTTGCATATACGGACGGACGCCACTTTACAATGGAATCCTGATAAAGCCAACACTGTCGAACCAGAAAAATTGGTAGACTTTAAGCAAGGTGGACTTTACCCATTATCAATGTACACTTACCAAATCCAAGCATCAGTAACACACTTTATAGTCACCTTGAGCAACTACAAAAGACGTCTAACTTCTACGTCATGGCACAAGACCGAAGAGCTAGAGCTCAGATGGTCTCTGGTTCGGATTAGTAAGTAAGTAAGTATCAATGTACGCTTATAAAATGAATCGAAAATTTGGGACCAACAAGAGTTGTTGGCTTTAATCAGAAGTTGACTTTGAGAGTGTGGACTTTATGCGGACTCCACTGTTTGTTGATCTGCCACACAATGACAAAACACACTTAGAACAATAATTGTCTCAAATCGGTATTTATATTCTACCTCCCATTCAGAAATATGAGATCAAAGTCTGATAATCACATAATATTTGTTAAGCCAAAAATGACAAGCAAAATGTGCAAGCATGCGTTTGAATATTCGGCATCCCTTATCTAGAATTCCCTTCCAAGATATATCAGAGACAGTAATGATGCAGATTTCTTTTTTTTTAAACATCTTAAAACGTTTCTTTTTAATATCTAACACTGTATAATTAAATTGCTTTGTTTCATATTGCATGTTTGAGTGGCTGTATGGTTGAATGAAAGTAGCCACGTTACTGTTAAGCGCTCTGAGCTTGTTGATAAACGGGGTAAGGCGTATATAAAAACCATATATTATTATTATTATTATTATTATTATTATTATTATTATTATTATTATTATTATTATTATTATTATTATTATTATTATTATTGTTGTGATTATTATTATTATTATTATTATTATTATTATTATTATTATTATTATTATTATTATTATTATTATTATTATTATTATTATTATTATTATTATTATCATTATATGTCGATGTACACCTCATAACTACTTGAATTTGAAAGTTAAGCTTAACTTATAAAACCTGAGTTAAAATAAACGCCCTCATTGAGGAGAGTAAGTCTTGTTTCTTAAACTTAAAATGAATCTTTTAATGTCCAAAATTTGATTCTATTAAGTGACACAAAGCAGCTAGAAGCCGTGGACTGTTGAAAGTAATAAATGAATAATATAAACGCTTCTAGAAAGAACAAAATACCAAATGCGGAACGTTTTGGGCTCAAAGCCGTTCTTCAGTCAAAAAAAGGCAATAAAAGTATTATTACATTCTTAAAATCCAACCATACCGCAGATAGGTATTTGGCAAGTCTTGTCCACAATAGCCTTCAACAGTCATGACGTCATTCCCTCGTAATGACGCATGGCAACTTAGTAACTGGCTCAAACTATCGGGAAAATGGCGGACGCCCTTATGAAATACTTCTCCGACGAGCATAAAAGTGTATCCAGAGGAGAAAAACATTATAAATATGATCATGGCTTTACTTTTATACATTCTGATTACATGACATATGAAAAGTTCTCGCCAGCGTGAAGAATAAAAAGTACCCATTTTCTTTGTTTAGAACCAGGCTGCTCGCCGTTGCTGGGCGACGTGACATCAGACTTGTGAATCGAATTAACAGGATCTTGACATGTGAAATCTTGACATTTCAAGATCTTGCGTAGAATAGGTGAACAATCTTTTCAATCCCCCCCCCCCCTATCATAACAACAATAATTTGAATTCGTATCACTTTTCCATCGCCACTTGTCTTACCGTAATATGTAATAAACACTGTAAAGTGTAAAGCGCTTTGAGCCTGTTACAACGGGGTAATGCTCTATATAAATGTCATTTATTATTATTATTATTATTATTATTATTATTATTATTATTATTATTATTATTATTATTATTATTATTATTATCATTATTATTATTATTATTATTATTATTATTATTATTATTATTATTATTATTATTATTATTATTATTATTATTATTATCACTTGCATACAAAACGTGCCAACACTTCTATGTCGTCTGTACGTGATGTAATAATGTTTTTATGGTTTTTGTTATTGGTTAACAGACATGCCACTTTGAAAATTTAAAAAATTCGTAACTTTTAGGAGATAAAAATTGTAGTTGCTATAGTTAACTTTAAAAATCAATAATTTACCCTCATGAGGATTAAACAACACTTACATATCCTTAAAACTATTTAGCCTGGCATCAACTTTTATTTTCAATAAGTTTTAATGACTTAGAGATGCTCACAAAGTTCTGAAATTGGAGCCAAAATTTCGTAATTCTACGAATCTGTCGTAATGGTAGGCATGTCATAGGTTGTAATCTTACCAAAGTTCGGAAAAACTCGCTATTACTGTTATATCTCTTATGATAGTCCAGTGTTTAATCCCCTACTCTGAACATATCCAACCAACAGTAGTCGAGAGAAGTCCTTTCATCAATATTGTATAGCAAACTTACTCCAAATTACGAGATAAACTATCCGTAAACTATGAGAAGTTATAATACAACCATACCAATTTCAATATCTACTCACAACACCAATAAACATCGAAATGAATTGAAGTCATTCATTGCACGCAACATGGTGCTCAAAATCGTTCACAAAGCGAAAGACATATTATATCTACCTAATCTCACAGGAGATCAATATTATGATATTGATATAACTTTAGGAAGTGAGTAATCACTCGACTGACTGCTCTGACACAAATAGTGTGTATGCTAGTGCGCACACGGGCATATATTATTATCATGTATGTGGGTGCGAGTCAAATTATGGTACTCTTAAAATTAAATGGGATAATACCGACGTGGACTGAGTATCACCTCACATAACACTTAATAAATAGTTGGTGGTCAAACAGTAAGTACGTTTTGTAGTATTGCGCTGTGTTGTATAACATAGTTTAAAAATGGTCTGCAATAATGAGCGTGAACAGTGATCGGGTGATCTTTTGATATATATATATATATATATATATATATATATATATATATATATATATATATATATAGCGCAATATCCACGAAACGTGCTCAAAGCGCTTTACAGAGGGTCCCTGACCAACAGCAACACTTAACATGTAGAACGAGACATGACGCCTGTTCGGCTATATTGCATTTTTTTTTTTGACAGAGACAACGCTGTTAACGGCCAGGTACTAATGTTACAACTGAGTACGGTGGGAGAATATGAGTAAAGAGCCTTTTCCAAGGACTCAACTATGCGCCGAGCGAGGGTCGAACCCAGGACCTTCCGATCCGAAAGGGAATGTCATACCACAAGACCACATAGCCGCACAGTGATTATCGGGTGAGTGACAATATTAGTAAAATTCCACGCTGTTCGGGTTCCCACTCATCGCCTGGTCTATATATAAAAAAGAGACATTCCTGTATGCACTAAAGTGCATGGATGCAGACGCAGTTTATGAGGGTTCGAATCGCATCCCTTCTGGAAAGGAGATTATGGATGGTTCCTCTTAAATTGGATTCAATAGTCTGATGCCACGTCCACCCAGCAACGGCGAGCAGCGTAGTTCTAAACAAAGAAAATCGGTACTTTTTATTCCCTTATGCTGGCTAGAACTTTTCATATTAGTCATGTGATCAGAATGTATCAAAGTCAAAACATGATCATATTTATAATGTATGCTCGTCGGAAAAGTATTACATTAGGGCTTCCACCGTTGTTCCGATAAAACCAGTTAGTAAGTTACTATGCGTCAATACGAGGGAATGACGTCACGACTGTTGAAGCCTATTAGAAAACCCTTTTTTACTTCACGTTGTGTTTCATCAATAAATATGACCTACCGTGTCAAGATGGTATTATGTGGGGTAGGGGGGGGGGGGGAAATAGATGCGGGAAACTTGAATCCCCAACAAAATTATGAAACTTTGTTAAAATATGAACGATTTATTGAGGATAATAAGTAATCTCTTGTGCTGAAAATGACTAAAATTCTAATTTTCGGATTATCTGACTTTCACTTTTAACCTTTGATTTATCCCGACATAACGGCATTTTGAGACGATTCGTCAACAATTAAATACAATGAACGAAATTGACGTCACTCAGCTCTTTGTTATTTTGTTTTTAGACAGCCAATTCAATGATTAGATCTCACTAAACTCTATCAGTCAGACTATAAACGTATAAGGTTACACACAGTTTTGCGTGTTGGTACTTAGGTTTATATACGGTAGGCGGACGTTGTGAGTATTTCAACTAAACACACAACATCAATATCAGACAATAAACGTTCAAAGTTACACACAATAATTTATTTGTTGGTAGGTTATATCCGGCCTGCGGGTGTTATTAGTATTTTAACTAAATGCACAGCATCAATAGGCTTTTGAATGATAAATTAGATTATGAGGTGACTTTCCAAATTATCTCTGTCGAAAAATATATTAAAGTGCCGTACTGGTGTTATGTCTTGTCTTTCGGGTTGTAAAGTGTTCTGAGTCAATTTAATGGATATTGCGTAGATATCTAGTTTAAACCTTTAAGTTTCTGAAATCGAGTTCTTTATTCATTCTTGTCGGGCCAATATGTTTTCAAGAACCCTGAATGAAAATATGTATATAAAAAGTTAAAATTTAAAGATAGGAATCGTATTTAAACATATGACCGAATAAAAAATAAATAAGTAAATTAATTAATAAGCATAGAACAATTCCCAGCCATATCAAAATAAACTAAACAAGCATAGGATTGTAAAACGGGATAATAAAACAAATTAAAAAAGAGGTGTATATAAGTTCAAATAAGATTTCAATCCATTAGTTAAATAGCGTGAAATCGAATCATTCATTCAACCGTGACGAATCGAGACCACGCCCATTGCAATCGATTGGGTGGAAATTACTCGTGATTTAATTTGCATCTCGGCTACGTATAAAACAGAACCGGTCGGCGATTCAAACAGGCCAGCTGTTACATCCATATCGACGACATTGACACTCGCTATAGCTAATTGATAGGCCTTGGGATTAACCCTCTCCTTACCAACCATAGGAAAATCGTCACATTCGTTACGATCCAACCAGCACTTTTATCATTCGGACTTCGTTTGTAAATCACACCATTTAAAGAGCACTGTTGTATTATAGCTATAAAAACGTGACACTGTGTTGTAGAGTTCATTTTGCCGATCAATAATATGCATAGAATGTATTTGTTGCTTTTCTGTTTGAGTAAGAAAAAACAATTTTTGTGTTGGGTAGGTGTGAAATTTTGGGGAATATTCTGAAAATGCTGGTAAAGAAAGGGTTAAGCAGGAGAGGAATTTGTAATAGTTTTTTTTTTTCTGTTTTTATTTTTCCTTCTTAAAAAAATATAACTTATTCAGTTAGGGCAAATTAGATTATTGTAAGCTTCGCATCATTATTTTTTTCAGATCCGTAAACGACACTGTTCATTAAATTTCTACCACACCCCACAACCACAGTGATTTTATGCTCGCCAGATTGTGAGCAGTAATCACACATGGATACTATAGCATTTAACAACCTTGCTCCTGCTCTTTCCTCTTGCGTAATGTTGACCCAGTCGGGACCATGATTTTTCATTGTCAACCATCCGGCGACTGACCACGCTTACTATTACTTGACTGGTTCGCACAACTTTGGATGTTTACTGTTTGTTTATAATGAACAATTTCATACAAAAGACTTACAACATTAGTCACATGAAAGACAAGGGAATTAATCGTGTAATTAATGTACTTAAATAATATACATCGGTTACCTCCTATGTATAGAAGGCAATACCTCTTCTCATGGCAAATTATTAAATTAATTGATGAAATCCTTAGTGACATCTATAGATACTATAGATAGTATGCGCTTGGCTAAGAAGCTTACAACATTGCCATCCGGAAGTATAACGGACCAACACACAAAACTCTATGTAACCATGAAGTGCAGCTAAGTGAGAATTACTCATAAACATGGATGGCAAAAAAAAAAAAAAATAGCAAAGACCCGAGTGACGTCAACTTCATTCCATGCATAGGTAGACAATAAGTAGACAATGTATAAGACCATAGATTTTTTCCTATTTCTAGAGAATCAAATTCAATTGACGCTGTGCTTTTATCCAAAATACTTACAATATCCGCCAGCCGGTACAATGCACCAACATACAAAACTATGTGCAACCTTAAATTTTAATAGTCTGATTGATAGAATATAGTGAGAACTAGGCTCCTCATAAAAATGGCTGGCTAAAAACAATAACAACGACCCGAGTGACATTATTTTCGTTCCTTCATATATAACAAATTAAATAAATAAGGACACTCACATTGTATTTGGTCAGGACGATCGTTTCAGTGGTGGTCGCACCTCTTCGGCTGACGATAAATCCAACACTCATATATATATATATATATATATATATATATATATATATAGAGAGAGAGAGAGAGAGAGAGAGAGAGAGAGAGAGAGAGAGAGAGAGAGAGAGAGAGAGTGAGACGATTACCGAAATTTTTAAAAAAGAGCTACGTCAACTTCATTTATTTTATAGTCTGATAGAGTATTATTCAGTGAGAACTAATCACCTAACCGGCGGTTTAAAACTTAGAACAAAGAGCCGAGTGATGTCAAATTAATTCATTCGCCTGATAACTTGATAAAGTTGAAATTTATTCTACAAATAGAGATATTTTTTCGAAAACAAGAATAAATTAATTAATTCTAATTAAGCAATACAACCCCCCCCCCCCACGCCCCCTCCCCATCTCCTCCAAACAAAAGCAATTTCCGAAAGAAAAAAAAAGTACAGAACTAAATTTCTCGGCCTGCGCAGTAATCTTGCAGTTCTATTCATTTTTTTTCTATGACCAGAGATGACCGGTTAGAATGTAAAACTTTTTTTTTTTGTTTGTTTGTTTTGTTCGGATGAAAATATTATTTTTATATCGGGTTTCGACAAAAACCATCAACACATCAAAAGAGCTGCATGATGAATCATATTATGTGAACCACCGCCTCAAATCGCTTCACAAGTGGTCCATACACACCTGAGTACGGTGAGAGAATGTGATTAACTAGTCTTCTTCAAGGACTCAACTATGCGCCACTCAGAGCTGGACTTGAACCTAGGACCTTCCAATCCGAAGGCGAATGTCATATCACTAGATCACATTGCCGCAAAGTATACATCCCATCTGACTCAAGTGTGAATCAGTATCTGACTCTATTTTTAAAGATGACACTCATGGACTAATTTCGTAAAAAAATAAGGTCAAAGGGGAAAGTTGAAAGTGAAAGGTAAAGGTCGTGAAAGCAATGTTTTGATGTGCCGTTTTCCTGCGGTTCTCCCATTAGTTGATATATTATAAATCATTATCATGTAAATTGCTGTCTTGTTGGAGAGGAAAATGTTTTCAAATTCTTTACACCTTTCTTCTAACGTAAGATCATTTGTCGATATTATCATGAAACGTGTTAATTTCCAACCATGCAACAACATGATGCAACACACCTACTTTCTCTTTCCTGAAGGTGGGTGTGGAAGAGACAGCATTAGAGAAATGGGATCAAAAAGTTCACAACCAACAGTCTCCACTGCAATTAAACTTGAAGGCACCGTTGACAAAGTATCATCGAATTTATTTTCATTCTGCAGATTTGTCCAGCTTGACCGGCTAAGCGCCGAAGAAAAGCTGATTCACTCAAAACATGTGAAAGCTTTACAGGTAACTGATAATCCCCCTCTCCTCCCCCCCCCCCCCCCCCCCCCCTCCCCCCCTCCCTCTCCCTCCCCCCCCCCCCCCCTCCCCCTCCCTCTCTCTCTCTCTCTCCTCCTCTCTCTCTCTCTCTCTCTCCTCTCTCTCCTCTCTCCTCTCCTCTCTCTCTCTCTCTCTCTCTCTTCTCTCTCTCTCTCTCTCTCTCTCTCTCTCTCTCTCTCTCTCTCTCTCTCTCTCTCTGCCTCTCTCTTTCTCTGCTCATTGTAGTAGTAGTAGTAGTAGTAGTAGTAATTGTAGTATTAGTAGTAGTAGTAGTGGTATAAGTAGACTGAGGAAAAGGCTCTTTACTCACAATGTACAAAAACAAAGGAACAACTGTTTGATTTTGATCACAGAAAAGTAGGAAAAAGAAAAAAGAGCAAGACAAATAACAAAAATTAACAATCAGGCGGTTGACATCGTGGAAACGTTTAAATACCTTGATGTAACTATAGATAACAGTCTGGTATTTGAATCGCACACCAACAATGTCATCAAAAAATGTAACCAACGCTTGTACATAATCAGAAAATTAAGGTCTCTCAATGTGAACAGAAAGACAATGATACAAATCTACAAGTCACTAATATTGAGTATCGTTTCGTTTGGCATCACAACGTGGTATGGAAGCTGTGGAACAAAAGAAAGTGCAAAGTAAGTTCATCCAGATCCTAATTGGATGTTGCACAATGTTTCTAAAGTAGAAAACGGTAGGGGCTGCCTGATTGTAAAATACTAACGAAAGAGTGAAAATGGAGAGGCTTTGTATGGGAAAAAAACATACGAAGCCTCTCCATTTTCACTCTTTCGTTAATGTTTCTAAAAGTAGACAGGAAAACTTTAAAGAGAAAATAATTCTTCAAACCACAAGATCATATAGATTCAGTTTTTCCCAATTTTTGCAGCATTATCAGTCGCTTGCTACTCTTAAGATAGGATGCCAGTCTATTGGAAAGTACTATTTGCTAGATCTAACATAAACAGCTTACAAATCACTGCTAAGTGGACAGAGGAGTCAGAGAAAAAAACATTGACTGTACCAGGAACCAATACCAGGCCCATTGTTTGAGAAACAAGTGCTCTACCAACTGATCTGTCGCATTGCCAATTTTAACATATCAGTTACAGTCATGATAGAATAATCGGTGCTGTTCTCATAGCAGACCTACCGCCTCGACATTTCCACTTTGCAATTATACAGGCTTGAGACGGTCCACAGCAGCATTAATGATGTTGGGTGTCCTTTTCAGACAGTGAATATTTGGAGTTGGCTTCTCCATCTTTATCTCAAAATTAAAAACAAACTTGTTGCCTTCACGCATAGATCTTGTAGCTTGGCAACCTTTCTTCAGGCAACGTATCACACTGTGAAAATCATCTGTAGCCTTGGGTCTTTTCCTGGTCAGTTTCATTGTTTTGCCTTCCTTGTGACAAGGATCACATGCTTTGATATTTGTCAACAAGCCTTGATCCATCAAAAATGTTGTAGCAGCTTCCTCAGTCGGGATGACGGGAGTGTAGAAGTGTTTCAAATGCATAGTTGATAGCGTGTGATTGGATAAAATGTAGAGAAACATGCTCGCCATTTATACCTCCTGTCCTAAATTTCTTAGCCAACCAAAACCTTCGTCAAAACCTTTCCTTACATTATGGTCATTATGCAAACAATTGAAAACCCAATATTGTAAGTGAAAGCCAGTTAACATCAAATGACCATTTCTTTTATCCATATAATATGATCGTAATGCCAACGTGTAATACATATTTATTAAAGGTTCAATCTGGAAAGTAGTGAACATCGCACAACTCGATGCAAGTATCCTCTATTGATTTCACTCGACAGCATTGTGACGAGACAACAGTTGGTAAGCCCAAACCTGTCAATCACAAAGGCAGGTAGACCAATCAAAATATGTTAGGTCTGCAGAAGACCCCGAATATTTTTTTCTATTGGCTGTGGAGAAAGAATATTTGAATGTGTATGTATTTTTTTGTGTTTGTTTTTTTAATTCATTTATTTAATCAGTATTTTTTAAGTGCCTTCCCATTTTTCTTCAGACTAATCAGGAGTTATATGAAGACCCATCTACTGGCTACAGTGTGTTGACAAGACTTGCCCATCTTAAAAGGGGAGAATGCTGTGGAAATGCCTGTAGACATGTGAGTAATATTCTTTCCATTTAATGTATAATATTATTATGATTCTGTTGAATTATTTGTATCTCTGTCTTCAAAGTATAAATTGAATAGTAAAGTGCATGCTAATCTTTTAATAGGATGCTCTGCATGAAAATGGGAGTCGCTAATTATGATTGTTGAACCATGGTCTTTAGCATGTCATGAATAATATCTGTTTGGAGCTTCAGGCCAACTAGATTTTATCATGTTATTTTTAAAGCTAACCTCTCAATGATCTAATATTAGCCCAGCTACCCAATCACTATTGGGTGGATAGTGATTCTTAAGTAAATAATCAAATTGAGCAGATCAAGCTGGAGCTGGGTCTCCTTGTGAGTTAGTGGAAACTCTACCATTTTATATAAACCCTTCTTGTTTTTGGTAATAACAACAACAACAACAACAAAAGTGACGACCCCAGTACATTTTACTGGTATGTGTTAAGTTATTTTTAGTTGTTTTAATGGACAGCTTGTTACTAACTATCTTTAGCTATTCATAAAGATTGGCTTCTAAAAAGAAGTTAGAAGCAAATGAAAGCGGATATGTGATCTTGTGGTATGAAACTTGACTTCAGACGATTCTTGTCCCACTCTGATCATTGAGTCCTTGGAAAAGGATCTTTACTCACATTTCTCTCACCATACAATGAGTGTCTGGCCATGAACGATGTTGTCTCTGTTGAAAAATAAAATTTTAATATCCCCTTGTAAAGTGCTTTGAGCATATTTAGTTGTTATTGTGCTCTGTAAAGTAATGCTCAAAGTAGGGAAGGAATTTATATTGCTTGGAAAGAGAGATTTAATATACACATGTAATTGAAAATAAAGGAGCATACAATTTCGGTATGTCTTGATTTTGGCTGGTCACTGTTGACTTGATTGAGCGTTTTGCTCTATGGATCAGAATGTTGGAAGATCACAGAGAGTATCATCCAGAAACTTGAAGTTTTCCAAAACAAATGTTTGCGACAAATCTTTAAGATATTCTAGCCAAACACAATCTCAAATGAGGACTTGAGAGCGAGGGCTGAAGTGGAGTCTCTGGAGAGTTTCGTTAAAAGGAGAAGATGGCAATGGTTGGGGCATGTCTGTCACAGACCTGATGAAACACTGATTAGATAGGCTCTGCGATGGACACCCCAAGGAAAGAGGAAGCGAGGCCGCCCTCTCAAGGAGACTTGGAGACGTACCGTAGAGAGGGACCTAAAACAGATAGGTCTGTCCCTCGAGATGGCCCCAAGAATGGCTGCTGACAGGACCAGGTGGAGATTCCTTGCCTCAAGCACCAGCAGGCCGGAGAGGATTGAGTGAGTGAGTGAGTGAGTAAGCCTGCCATTTTGAGAAAATACTGAAAAGGATAGGTAAGAAGAGAGTTAAAGCACCAAAATCTTGTCATTTACTGAGCTGTAAAACTTCATTACACCACTATGTGGGAGATGAGGTCATATATGTCCTTTATCGCTTCAAAATGGTATCATGTCAGGGTGAATCAGATTAAGAACATGGATGAAAACTTATAAATGGTTAGATTAGGAAAATATGACTCTTCAATGGTTTTGTCAACTACTTTTAATTGATCTTTATGGGGCAGATTAATTCAAATAAAAGGTCATAATTTAGACTAAAGTCAATTTTAATATCTGGTTCGACATGACAAAATACCATATTGAGATGGTTGGTCACATATTTGACAGTATCACAAGATAGTGGTTTGGCAAATTGACTTATCATTAATTTGATAAACTATGTACTTTCTTCTATCCTTGACTTGGCTTGGTCTAACTGAGCATGATGTAGTATTATTATACTGTAAAACCTAAATAATTTTAACCACATTTTTAGCAACTCATTGCGAAATTAGTTCTGCTTTTTCATTCATTTCCCTATACATTTAACTTTTTCTTTCATTCAGTGTCCATTTGGTCAGAAAAATGTCCCGGAGCATATACCAAAGAAGACATACAATACTGCATTCTTTGTGTGATGAATAAAGAAATGTAAAAGTGACAACACCAACGACAACGATTGATGGCAGAGGTGTATTTGTGCATTAGAAGGAGAGTTGACAAGTGATTATTTTAATGTTCCATGATCACATATTATTTCTTTGTTTTGCATGAGTTAAGAAAAGAAAAAAAGTGGTGAATTAAATTCCTCTGAGGATAAGGGAACGTCAGCCCTCCCTGTGCAGTTGTATTCTTCACCAGCCCACAGACTCATACCATTTGTCCTTCCCATGTGGCTTGGTTTTCTTGTTCTAGAATGGGACCGACCATTTAGTGTCACCTTGGCCCTGTCTGGAGTCTTTTGCTGATATGAAACAGTCAGACTGCATTATTATTTTTTTTTTTGTGGGGGATGCTATTTTTTTTCTCCTTGTAAATCATCTCTAAATTTTGTCATTCCTATGTTATTTGATGTTTTCTTTGTAACTGTTTGAGTGTCCCCTTTTCGTACAGATCCTGTGACGGTGTGGGACTTTATGATAGAGTTAGAGTAGCTGCAAAGATATGTTGCTCTTGTATCTACTTTAGATTTCTGAACTTTCTCTCGACTTTTCTTCTTGACTTTTCTTCTTGGGTGCTTGAACTAACTCTTTTTTTTTACTTTTCTATTATCTGTCCTTTTACTGGTACTGAAAATTAAAAGAAAACCGTTTCAATAAATAAAGGAAAAATAATCCATTTTAAAAAGTCCTTCATTGCTTGCTATTGTAATGGTCTATCTCAAAGTACTTTCCACCAGATCCAATTTGCAATTAATTTTCCTACAAACCCATAATTAGTTCATGAATGAGAAAGGTATTTGTTTGTTTGTTTTAAGGGGCTCACGGCACTTGCAACAAATGTAAGATCAGGTTCTTGCATTTTACTTGGCGTTAATGAAAGGATATGTTATCTGCTGAAAAGTGTCAATTGCTATCTCTATCTGCCAGACAAAGTAAGAAAGAAAACCATCCCAAACAATCAGTTGACTGATTTTTTGGGATGGTTTTTTTCTTGTATTTTTCTTTCTTGCTTTGTCTGGCACCTTTCATACACAAGTATTCAGTTCTTTATCTTAAACCGGTGCCTGCTCCTTAATTTCTTTAGTATCCGTCCCTGGAAGATTTATGTCCTTGATCTGGAATGAGACTATTTGGTTTCACCTGGTCTGTGTCTTTTATTGTAAATGTTGCTCGAAGCACGAAGAAATAAATAACAATGTGAAATTGAATGTAAGCTTCAATTTAATCACAACGCCACAACCACATTATCTCATTCATCTGTAGTATTTCATTCATCCTGTTTTGTTGATAAAGGGGAAACCTGAAACAGCCACTTTAACTGTTTTCGTATTTTAAATTGTATCTTACATTCGATTTTACATTGTTATGTATTAGAAGTCTTTTATTGAGAGGGAAAAGAGTTCTTGGCTGGAGGAATGAAACTGTCAAATGTATAGTATTAGTTTTAAAAGATGATGTTTATTTTCCTAATATACTGTAAGAAATTATATATATGTATATATTATATATATATATATATATATATATATATATATATATATATATATATATATATATATATATATATATATATATATATATATATATATAATATATATATATATATATAGTTTTGAATAGAATATTTTGTAGAGATTTGAGTATATTCCTCATGGCCGTGTCTTTTTATTAGGTGCTGAATAGCTTTATCCTAATATGTTGCCTATTTTACTATCTTCCTTTATACTGGCGTTGAAATGATTTAAAAGGACCTTAAAAACCCATAACGAACAAATTCAAGCAAAACAATATCATGAATTATCAAAATAACAGATCTCATATCAACTTCTTGTCCAAAAAAATCGACATTATGTTTACCCTTTGACAAAATACTGTGATAATGCATTACGATGAATTAATTAAATGAATGTTTCAAATAACTGAGTTGTGTTCCTTTTTACCACAAAGCGGGTGGTTGGATGGGAGCATCACCCTTGAATCATATACCTATGATGTTCGCATGGGTGTACGATCCGATAGTGATGTCGTTTCTTCTTCTCTTTACTAGCCTATCCTGCTTCTTTGGTTTGTGATTGTATTTTTGACAGGGGATATTTTTTTTCTGTAAATCTTCTGCCTGTTTGTTCTTGGTTGTTTATAATTTAGCTTATGATACCTTTAGGTTATGATTTTGATTTACATTTGTACTATTTTTGTTAGATTGCTTGTTTTTTTGTTTCAGCGGTCTCTCATATAACCTCAATTGTGTTGGAAGAGACCTAAAGCAACAAACAACAACAACAAATTTTACCACAAAAACAGATTGTGGAATTGTGCGTTAAAGTAAGGCAAATAAGGTACGATGGGGATAAGATGATGTGCACTTATTTGCAGGTCTGATAACCCAAGTTATTATGGGCTCATTGTTGAAATGGAAATCTAAAAAAGATGAAGCAAAACATTGTCCATTACAACAATGTTAAACTAGGCCCCATTATTGCGTTTGGATGTCAGACCTGCATATATGTGCACGTCGGGATTAGACATATTTGCCCACAGATATATATCTGTTTAAAAACCTAAACTGTATGGATACAACCCAACAATGGCGCTTACCATGTCTGATCCACTGTCTCAATCTGATATGACGGGAAGTAACAGATGCTGAAACACTGATTACGAAATTCTGTTTTTGTAAATTTTTTTTTTCCTTGGTCATTGTAGCGGGGGGGGGGGGGGGGGGGGGGGGTAACAGTATCAGAAATTTGTTTATACTTCACTGCTTATGACAGCATGTGTGTGTGTGTGTGACTATAAATTCACTTTAAAGACATTGTGTTCAGCCCGATACAATATTAATTCGCAGGGGGGGGGGGGGGGGGGGGGGGGGGTCACGTATTAATAAAATAATATACACAATGATTTGTATGGCTCCTACCTTGTAGGGCGGGCATGTCACTACAGCTTGTTCCTCTGTCCTCTTATTACCACATTCCATGTTGCTTTCTGGGATCATGGCTAATGAATATACTTATTTGTTGCTTTTTGGGGTTTGTATTTTTTTTAATTTTTTTTTTTTTTGGGGGGGGGGGGGGGGGGGGGGTTAGATTTGGTTCACCATCCTAAAATAGTTGTCGGGGTGGGGTTTTTTTTATCTCCCACAGTAGGCTGGGAGGCACTTACTGTGTCTTCTATCCCCCTTTATCTGTATTCCAACATGCTTTCTGTCTTTGTCTTCGAATGAGATTACTTGGTTTTATCCTAGCTTTGGCCAACACCCTGGCTGGGAGGGAAAAAGTCAAATGTATAGTTAGTTTTAGGAGATGATATATTTTTTCCCTTGTAAATCATCTCTCTGTTATGCACTGTATTATTTTTTCTTTTACATATATATGATTTATAAACATTTGAGTGTGTTTCTCTAAGTGCGATCTCTGCTTGTGTCAGGATGAGATATTTAGATGATCTCAAATAAATTCTATTTCCCCTTTGTCTTACTATTTCTTGGGTGCTTTAATTATTCATCCCCAAGGAGAAACTTGTCTTTAGGGTCTATGCCAAGGGAAGACAGGAATACCATTGGTGACTTGCTCAAGGCCACACTAAGCGCGCGGGGGGGGGGGGGGGGGTCTAGTTAAACTCGGTACCTTTCTGATACGAAGCAAAGACCACTCTGAGAGACCATACCGCTTTGTTTTCTAAGAACAGAGAAACAGATTCCCACTTAGACACCATGGGTGATTCCTGTTGACATCAGACATCGTGGAATGCCTAGGCGACATCTTATGATGTCGTGCTGGAAGGGCATAGTTTTTTTTTTTTTAATTGTAATTCTAGAGCTTGTTACTATCCCATTGTCTTCCTTTTTACTGGCGCTGAATGTGTTGCAAGCGCCGTAAAACCTTAAAAAACAAACAAAACATAAAATAGTTGTGACCCACCGTGTCAAACTGGTATGGTGGAATCCTGAGAAAGCCAACACCACCGGACCAGAAAGATTAATTGATTGACTTTATCCATTATCAATGTACATACTTAAATAAAGTACCAAAAAATTGGGACCAATAAGAGGTGTTGACTTTATGCGGATGTTTTAATGAAGCGAATACTAATAAAGTGTGAAGTTAACATGATCAGAAATCTAAAATTTTGGATTTATGCACTTTACGAAACTATATTCGGTATCCTGAATAAAATCTATCCCAATTTTCATATTTTTTACCATAAATTATATTTTACTAGAATCGAGCTCTTCAATCTTCATGATATGGATTTCATTTGATCACAAGAAAACTTATTACAGTTTAGACAAATGCACATGTGGGAATGTGATTTCTTTTTTCATACAAAAAGGAGCATCGCCAAAGCAGGCACTTTTATAAATCAGTCCTCTGGTTTGCCTTTGAATTAACGAAAAGAATGTACTTATGCCAACCTTCAAAAGTAGCAAAGGTTTCTCTCGTTTTTAAATAAATTCTTTGTCCATTACTTTTACAGAGAAGCCATTTGATTTCAGATAGATCCTGTTATAAATACTCGTCTATACATAATATATTGACGAACCTCCTTGTTTTAACCGTTTCAGAAATTCCGTATTTTCCTCCATATCGTTCTTTGTATCGTTTCCATTCCTTTAATAAAATAATTTTCACATAAATACAGATTTAATTAACTTAATTTGTTTGAACCAGAGAAAATAATAATATCTTAAACATGAACAGATTTTTTTTAAAAATAGAAATGATAAAAATAAATAGTAAATAAATAATTATTGCCAGATAAGTTATCAAGGGAAGCAACTCAGATTATTTTTTTTTTTTAATATAGGTATTCCAGGATTGTCACCCTTTGTTATTGATTTGGTCTGACTTCGAATTTGGCCAGAAACCTCGTCCTTCAAATATCGATCGACTAAAATGACTTTCATTTTAACAAAAAAAAAATATCAAACCTGGGATTTCCCGCGAAGTCCTAGGTTTAAGAGCTTTTGGCAAGATGAGGGTTATTTTAATCGCTCGATCTTTGAAGGATAAGTTTTCTGGCCAAAATCTTAGATATGTGCTTTACCAAAGTACGATAGCTCGTGGTTTTGTTTTGTTTTGCTTTTTTATTCGTTTGTTTGATTATTTTTCTTTTGTTTTTTTTTTGTTTTTTTTTTTGTCTGTTTTATGTCTGTTTTTGCTAGGGATTTTTGTTTGTTTTTTTGTTGTTGCTTAATTCGTTGTTGTTTTTCTTTTGCTTTTTGTTGTCTGTCTGTCTGGGTTTATTTATTTATTTATTTTAGTTCATGTTGGTTTATTTTTGTTTGTTTTTTTTTTTTTGTTTTGTTTTGTTTTTTTTTGTTTGTGGGGTATGGTCTTAGTTTCAAATTTCTGAATGTAATAAATGTAAGATAATAATGCCATGTTGTCATAGATAGATATATCAATTGTATTCTGATCGTGTTGCATATTTTAATTTTACAATGCTTAAAAAATTATATTGGTTTTGTGGGTGTTTGGCTGCTGCCCCTAGCAAAACTTTCACTGTTACCCCATGATGGCCCCGGAACATTCCACTTCCAATCACAGGGGGAAATTAATGCTTGATATCTCCACATGCCTGCGATCGAAATAATCTTGACCTTTGTTCGCAATTCATTCACACACACACACACACACACACGCGCGCGCGCGCACACAAATACGTCTATACACAAATTGCCTTTTTTTAGGATGAATAAAA
>NC_088368.1:28915852-28925852 GCF_034508935.2 Berghia stephanieae | reverse complement strand
ACATCATAACCCAGCTATCAAAGGGCGCATAGTTTTAAGACTAATATCAATCAAAACTTAAATAAATTCTGCACCGATGGCAAAAAAAAAACAACTGTTAGATGAAATATTACATAGCTTTGGAGTTATTCAAACCGGAAATATGTCAATAATAATATAAAAAACACTGTACAATCATCCGGCTCAGTTTACCAATTTGGTGATTTACCAGTGTTCGAATCTCGGAAAGTGTGGTTGTTGGCTATAATGGTAGTCTGGTAAATATCAAAATGGTAAAACTCATTCACATCTGGGTCGAATTTAATAAAAAGTAATTTGCTTTAACCAAGGACAAAACACTGAGGATTTGATGATTCTCACCATACGACCAATGACCACTCCAAATATTGCTTGCTTTTTTTTTTACAACACAATGCAGTTTGACGTTTTAATGATAATCTGTGACCCACCGCTTCAACGATATTATGTCGGAATGAATTAGAAGAAGATAATATCAACATTGAAAGCAATTTGAAATTAGATTATTTTTCTATTATTTTTCTAGCTTAAATCACACCAGTCATTCTAACCGATTGGTAATACTAATTCAGTTAAAATGTTAACGTTAAATTACAAATTTGCTGGACACCCCCCCCCCCCCCCACAACAGAATACCGAATTAAGGTTGTGGGTAACGTGAAGTTTTTAAAACAATATTAACATCAAATTAAACACAACATTTCACGTAGGTACTCACTGCAAAAGCAATATTCCTTTATACTGTTGCCTTTATTGAAACAAGGAAGTTTATCAATTTTAAACATTATTACAATATAGATAGTGATTAATAATTCTACAAAATCTGAGTTTTCCGGAATATTTATCTTTTCCGTCTACTAAAGAGACTCAAACTTGGTCTTTTCTCTACTATCTGCCCCAATTGTCGATCAAACAAATTAGTTCGTCCATCAAACACACCTGAAAACCCCTTGGATCCGCCTCTGTTTTGAAGGCTGCTCGTCCCTCCCAGGTTTTTACTCTTAAGATAATCTTGATTTATGTTTTGAAATAGAGACCTGAATGATCCACTTCCTGCTTCAGGCTGATTTGGGGTTTGCCCAAAAACGGATTCAAATGATGAGGAAAACCCATTAGAAGGAGGACTATCTGATTTTACGAAAGCTGATTCGGCGGAAAATCCGTCAGAGGAGGGTGTGGCAAATTCGTATTTGTCGTAGGAGCTTTCCGGCTTAAAGAATTTGCTTGATGACGTTTCCTCCCCTGGAACATCAGAATCTGGAAGGAAATAATGTTACAGCTATATATATATATATATATATATGTGTGTGTGTGTGTTTGTGTGTGTGTGTGTGTGTGTGTATGTGGTACATCATAATATCATGTACTTTCAAAAACTTGAACTATTAGAATTTTAAGTTTGTTGAATGCAATCTTTAGTTTAAAACTGGTAAAAAAAATTAAAGAGTATTATATGTATTTGAGACCAATAATCAAATCACCGTTAAAATGATTTTTATTTTATCAAAGACTTGCTAAACGCTTTTAGTAAGCTAAAAACGAAAAAAATGAAAGCATGAGAATACCTTATGGTGATAACATTTTAATGTATTTTCCAGATTACCAACCAGAGGTGCTACAATCACAACAATAATATGGATGCTTTAAAGCTCATTGACCACTTTCGGATAAGTACTCATATTAACAGTGCATACCCGCAGTGTAGCCGATCCCAATTTTTAAACCAAAGTGCCCTACCTTCTTGATTGAATGTATTAGGATTGCCATAAAATTAGCTCCGAATGTGAGTTCAAAGCAAAATAAACACTTCTTTCTATTTGAAAAAAAAAAATCATCACTTTATACTTCTATTTCGTCGGCAAGAGACAATACTTATATCTGATCGACATGACACAATCAAACGTATCTATCCCGTATTTTGTTATTTTATCTAAACAATTTTTATTCTGTTCGTTCTTGTATGATCTACTCACAAAAATGGGAGCTGAAAACTAGATTGAAAGGTCGATATTCTTCACTAGAGTAAGCTTTTCCACTATCAATTCTTCTCTGGATCATTACAAACATCGAAAACAAAGATATGAGATTATACTCCAGTTTGTCTGTTTATTTTAAGATCGAATATGAAAGTGAAAAATTTGGGAGCAGACATTGATATGATATAAAATAAAAATCCAAATAGATGTATAAGAAAGAGTGCGAGACAACGTAGAATTTCAGTATGTCTTCGTTCTCGTCCTTTCGTGTTCAATATATGTTTGAATGGTGGGAGAAGAAATTTCATCTAAAACGCTTACTTTTGTGAATAATTTGAGCTTGAATTCGTCACAACAATCAGCTCTTTGGCTACAAAATCGGTCTGCCTTGACTGGGAATCAAACCACAGACCTCATGATCACCGGCCAGGCGTGCTACAATTGCATACATATAATTGTGGCAGTCTGGCCGGTGATTAATAGGTCAAATGGCTCGATCCCCAGTCAAGGCAGACGGATATTTTGGGTGGTGGTGGGGTTCTGATGTTTTTCTTTCTGCTTCTCATATTTTGATTTTTACACAGGTGCCTGCTCCAGAAATGTTTACTATCATGAGTATTTGACTTAACGGTATGAGAGACAACTCTTAAGATTTTACCTGCATTAGATTCTGTCCTTGACTCTTGATCGACGTCCTCCGCATCCAAAGAAGAAGGCAACTCTTCATTACTGATCTCATTATCATTTAAGCCATTCACTGTAAATCCTCCATTATCATCCGATTCAACATTTGTTGAACTGTTTTGGGATGAATCAGCATTTGCCGAAATGTGTGGCAGCAAATCTTTACCGTCATCTGCATGGGACAATCTTGGTTGCTCAATATTTGTTTGATCATTGTCTAAATCGTCTGATGATCCAGGTTTTATCACTTCGTTGTTATCAAATGTGTTACTAATTTTGCGCACGGATACACTTCCTTCTCCAGCGTTAAGGATGTCAAATTTGGAGGACACAGGATCTGTGTTGATTGAAAATTCATCATTATTGTTAGGGTTGCGTTTGTCATCCTCTTTTAGAAAAGGTAATCCCGATTTACCGAAGGATTCATAGGTATAGTCATTGAAATTTGGAATGTCATTTTCATCAATTTGATTTCTAACACCGTCCGTTATCTTCTCAGGCTGTCCACGGTCATTTCTTTCATTCTTGGTGACGTCATCACTTTTTGCGTAGGTTTGATCGTTTTCGTTTGTTTCTCTAAGATATTCACTCAGATTATCTAGATTGATGTGCTCATGGTCGTCTGTTTCTCGTGAAAACTTCTTCTTGTTTGTTGGGCCCTTTTCACTCTTCCAATCATTCCCAAGAATTGAGTTTTCATTTCGATTTCCGTCGATGCCTTCCTTGTCGTGTGTAGACGCATCTGCCTCACTCATGATACCAAGTCTCAGGTCGTCACTGATTTCATCATTGTCCCCAAGTACATAACTCTCATTGGGTGCGTCCCACCCATTCCTGCCATCAGTATCCGGTACACCTAGGGGAGATATATTATTGATACCAGAAGTGACTGAATCGTTTTCCAATATGCTATCGCCCTGTCTTTTAACCAAATTTGCTTCTGTTTCTTTCCCTGCCCAATTCGTCTCCGGCTGATCTGATTCATTGTTGCTTTCTATTGCATTTTTAAAGTTGACGCTTGGATTAAAATTATCCTGTGTCTCGCCATTCTCATTTCTTAAAGATGCCGGTGGACTTGAGTAGCTTTCATCTTGGTATTTTTCATTAGAAGTTACTTCATTTCCCTGATCGGATAATAATAAATTGTCATCGACATATTCGACTCTTTCATCTCCCAAAGACCTATTTACTCCAACATTTGTCGGAGGGTTAAGTTGATCATTTTCTCCAGACTCTATTCCTTTACCAGTATTACTATTGTATAAGTCTATCTTATCTCTTGCAATTTGAGTATCCGTTGCATATGACTTTTCGTCATCTTGATTAATGGAATGAATATCTTGATTTCTTGTATACGGCCAGTTTGGATAACCAGAACCAACTGGAGGAGGCCGTTCATTTTTGTCGCCATGTGTTAATGGGTTATCATCATCAAATTTATTATAATTCGATAGTTGAGTGTTATAAAAGCTGGTATCACTAGGTATTCCTGGGGTCAAAGGGTCTTGAACCGAGTTCGTGGTCTTTGATCCAACATTGTCTTTTTTCGAGATTTCATGTAAACGAGTTTCTGGAGAAGGAAAATCGCTTACTTCATCATTGTCATTGAACTTTTTAGAAATAGCCGGTAACAATTCTTTATTAGTGTAATCAACGTCATTCACATTGTTCGGACTGGGGTTTCCTGAATGGCTATTGAGATTATCACCTCTAGTTGATTTATCATCTTCAGTGGTTGTATCATCGTAAATATCATCAGTCAAAATAAAGCCAATGTGATCAGTCGGTAGACGTTTCTCTGTAGACACAACCTTTTCTCCCTTTGAGTCAATCGTTCTCTCCACAACACGCTTCACTGCAGGATTATTTCTTCCAATTGAGGTAGAAGTTATCTGCTCTTGATTAACTTCTTCGTTGTCTCTTGGAATCTTTGTAATTTTCTCGTCTGTGACCACGGTAACGTCATAATTACCCTGCTTGGGCAAGTGTGCATTCACATGGCGGTCTTCATCTACTTTGGCGTTGTTTCTTGCTATTTCTCTATAGTATTCGTTTGGATTTTCATGCGTGGAATCGTAGGATCCAGAATCCCTTTCGTCTTGAAATAAGATTTTCTCCCCATTGTGATCCCCATGGATTGTTTTGAATATAAAATTGATCATTTTGTTCATAGTAGTCATCGCCAGGTGATTCTTGAGCATTGCTATCAGAGTCAAAAGCCTTTGTACCTTCTCCAGGCACGTATTGGGCACAGAACTACTAGGCACAAACTCAAGATTTTGTTCAAGCTCACCTGGATCATTGGCGGCTGCAATAGAGTTTCATCGGGAGATCCTTGCAGATTAGCCCGGCTTGGTTTATCGTCTCTGGGAAAGTCTCGATTGCCTTCTGCGTGTTGCTTGAACCTTTTAGCCACTCCTGATAGATCATTATCTAGTTCATGCTCAGTATTTGAAGGTTCCTGATGCGAGGAGTCTCCTGAATCAAAAACTGTATTTATGACAACAGGTGAGTTGTTAGGTATTTCTGTCGAGATGGGACCTATTTTATTATTTCCAATGTTAGCTCCGTTTTTAACATAAGGAATGGGATTTGTCCAAACACTACCCGGAATAGTTACTTTTGATGCTTCTTTACCGTTTTCCTTTCCAACCTCATCCCCGTTACGCTTTTCAGGGGGTAGAGACGGAAGAGGTGGTAGACTAAGATTTTTATCTTTATCAACGGGCAAGAAACGATAATTGCTCTGAGAAGACGGTTCATCCCTCAAAGTGTCAACAAAATTTCTGGATGGAGGAAGCTTCCTGTTGTTCTTCAAGAATAAAACTCGTTTCTGTTCGTCCTCAGCCAAGTCGAGTGTTATCGGTTCGTTAACGCTCGGTAAGGGGAAAGCATTCCGATGAATTGGTTTCTCAAATGGATTCATGTGTTCAAACTTTTCTGCTCTGTTGTCAAATGAAAATAGCGGATGATTTCTGGCTGAAAATTGGTTATTGTTCTTCGAATACGGTGAATTAGTGTTAAAATTTGGATTTTGTTGTGATATTCCCGAAACCTGAGTAATAGGGTTTAATCGAATGGATGAAAAAGGGTGGTTTATGCTTTTATCATTGTCAAATTTCCCAATGCCTGTTGTGCGTCCATTTGAAGACAAATCTGCAATTGATTCTTCTTGTTGTCCGTTTTTGAAGCCGAACGAAATACCAGAATTTGATTTTCCGATATCTGTTCCAAACACATTTTTGAAGGGACTGACGTTGCCGTTTTTAGTGTTAAAAGGATTTTCAAAATTGCCAGCTCTGTATGTTGGGTAAACTGCATACGGTTTATCTGTAAAGGATTGTCAAGAAAATATTCACATCTAAAAAAAATGAATAAATAAATATAATGTAATAGTTAATTCATTTCCAGGAACACACGAAAAAAGTAAGATATGAAAAATTAGGTGGGGCATTTCAGAGATTCACCATGTCATTGCGCTCATAATCCCCCAGCTTGACATATGAAAAAAAAAATAGTTCATACGGTACACATCGTGTATTTGACGCACTGTTGTGCTAATATTACAACAACAAAATCTCTGTTCAGCGGCGTAACTTATGAAAATGGGAAAATGGGACATGGGGCTGATCAAAACATTCATGGCCCATCGACTCAACATTTTTTTTGTTGGTGTCAACCATGTGATGACAATTGAATTGAAGTCTAACTCATTATAATGGGATAAAAATTCTAATGTTTGTTAAGGAAAACAATGACATTTTTTAAAGATGAAATTTCATTTTTTTAAATCAAAAAGTTTGTGATTCTAATCTCTTTGATTATGAATTTCATCCCGTATCAACCTTAACCGGGGATGTTTAAAAGAAAATACCGATTTTACTTTCCATTCAAGGGTTGATATAGACCTAGATCTAATCTCTGAAAACGTAATTTGTCATTGTATCATACTAATTATAATAATGAAATAATGGAGCGTTCAGTCAATTGTACACCGTGATTCTTATATAAAACAAATATCGGTCTAAGATATTAGTGACTTTATTTCACCTTCCAAATAATAATAATAATAATAATAATAATAATAATAGATAGATAGATAGATAGATAGATAGATAGATAGATAGATAGATAGATAGATAGATAGATAGATAGATAGATAGATAGATAGATAGATAGAGATAGAGAGATAGTTTTAAAAAGCCAAGACAATAAATTTAACAATAAAATTAACAGAGTAAGGAATCTTAATATAAGCACAATTTTGTCATATTATTTGCTTTTGAGAAGACGACGAGAGTTGACCAAACAAATGATTCCAAGTAACTGTATAGTATTACACGTACATTATAGTTAAGTCACAGCATTAACACGTTTATGCTATAGTTTAATAATAATATGTGAATTCGAGTGTATGGTCGAGTAAAGAGACGAGATAGTTCATAGTTTTTTATTGGAGATACTACGTCGGCTTTCTTGCTAAAGTTAGACGTAAATCTATAGATAGTATGCGCTTGGCTAAGAAGCTCATAACATTGCCATCCGGAATATTAACGGACCAACACACAAAACTATGTGTAACCATGAATTTTATAGTCTGATTAATACAGTTAAGTGAGATATACTCATAAACGTGGATGGCAAAAAATGATAACAAAGACCTGAGTGACGTCATCTTCGTTCTATCTATAGCCTTTCAGCCACACCCCAGATGGCACCGCTGTCTCTGCTTATAGCCAAGTGCTCATCTACATATAACTCTAGTGGGTGAAGTGCTTTACCTATGGACAAAATGCAAGTCCGAGATATTTGATATCATTGTCACCTATCTGGTAACTCACTACGCTCAAAACAGTTAATTTTAAAAGAGGGCAAAACACAGTATCTGAAGCAATGGTCTCTTACGTAACTATGTAGATTTCCAGCAACCAACATCCAAGATGTCGGTCACTCACCACGCTCAAAACAGTTAATTTTAAAAGAAGGCAAGCCACAATGTCTGAAGCAATGAAGTCTCTAACGTAGCTATGTAGATTTCCAGCAACCAACATCCGAGATGTCGGTCACTCACCACGCTCAAAACAGTTGATTTTAAAAGAAGGCAAGCCACAGTGTCTGAAGCAATGAAGTCTCTTACGTAGCTATGTAGATTTCCAGCAACCAACATCCGAGATGTCGGTCACTCACCACACTGAAAACAGTTGATTTTAAAAGAAGGCAAGCCATAGTGTCTGAAGCAATGAAGTCTCTTACGTAGCTATGTAGATTTCCAGCAACCAACATCCGAGATGTCGGTCACTCACCACGCTGAAAACAGTTGATTTTAAAAGAAAGCAAGCCACAGTGTCTGAAGCAATGAAGTCTCTTACGTAACTATGTAGATTTCCAGCAACCAACATCCGAGATGTCGGTCACTCACCACGCTCAAAACAGTTGATTTTAAAAGAAGGCAAGCCACAGTGTCTGAAGCAATGAAGTCTCTTACGTAGCTATGTAGATTTCCAGCAACCAACATCCGAGACGAACGTCTAAATTTAGGACCGTACTTAAGAAGCAGGATAGTGTGAATAACAGAATATTTCAAGACTTATTATTGTCCTCAACATAGATTTCCCTGATGTTAGTGTGGCCTACACATTATATAAAATGTATCAAGTACCACTTATCTTAATGTATTAATGAACGGCAATTTACAAATGGATTAATTTAGATGTGAACACCACAAATTGACCAGATATTGTTTACAGACACATAAACACATTAATAATAATGATAATAATAATAATAATAATAATAATAATAATAATAATAATAATAATAATAATAATAATAATAATAATAATAATAATAATAATATAATAATAATAATAATAATAATAATAATAGGAAGGAGAAGAAGAAGAAGAATAAAAATTAATATAATTATAATTATAAATAGCCGTTTGGGTAATTCTACTTGATAAGTTACATCTGATACACGGGACTCAGGGTGTAACTATATATAACTTGAATATCAACAAAACTCCCTCTGCACTTGAGCTAACCAGTGCAGGCCTGTTGGCCAAATTATTCAGATCACCAAATCATGATCATTGTTTGCAATGATTTTTATTAAAACAAACGTGATCTTGATATAGCGTAATGCCTACTAAATGTGCTCGAAGCGCTTCGCAAGGCATCTTCAGCCAACGCCAACAATAAACGTCTAAACGGGACATGACACCTCTGTAAAGCGCTATCACCATTTTTTTTATCGAGAGACAACGCTATTATAGACCAGGTACACATTTTACACATGAATAAGGTAAGAGAATGTGAGTAAAGAGGCATTTTCAAGACCTCAACTTTGGTCCCATCCCAGCGGACCTTGAACCAGGGAATTGCCGGGACAAAAGCGAGTGATATGCCACGAGACCACCAAGCCACACACAAGTTATTTATTTAGAAATACGAGACATTAGATGGCCCTTACTTCTAGTCCATCGCTTCAAAACGATCTCTTGTCAGGATGTACCAACCTTTAGTGATATCTCGCTTATGCTCACGGATTCATAACGTAATATTATTGTAAAACGATCAAGTCCTTTTCCCGTCAACGTTATTTTTTTTGCAAATATCTAATATTACTCATCATTTATCAACGGATAAGACGATCAACTGGAGGGGGGGGGGGGAGTAAAGAAAAAGAAAAAGTTAATAAAAATAACTTGGGGCGACAAGAGTTGGAATTCAAACAATTTTATATAATTGGTCATGAACGTTCCACCAGCTGAATTAATAAAGCAATCCTCACTCACGGGCAAATGAACTGTTTTAGACCTGGATGTGGTCCTCGTTTTTTTGTTTGTTTGTTTTTTTTTCCTGAACCATTTGTCACCCGGCAGTCAATTGGTACCTGTCTTAGATCTGGCGAAGAGTGCGATAGACTAGCGTCCAACCCAAATGATAGCAAGTGTTTTGGTATTATTTGTATAAAGTTACAGAAAACGAGTTGAAATTCGGATCCACGGACCTTATGACTATAAAGGACTGATACAGCATTCTTAAATAATAGAACCTCATTTAAAATGATCCTTACAAGATTGTGCTTGCTGAAAAGGGATGTCAGGGTCGAAACTTTCTCTTTCTTGTGATGCTCGAGTGTTGACATGCCTTACTGGGGTTGACGTTGCCATGAAATCAGCAGCCGGGGGAATTGGAAGAGGTTGTCCCGATGTAGAGCCACTAGATCCAGCACTAACACCCCTAGCAGCGACTCGCATACCGGACAGGAAGTTGTCTGTCATTAGACGGTTGCGCGGTAAAGGCTTGAATGAAACAGG
>NC_088368.1:28893352-28908352 GCF_034508935.2 Berghia stephanieae | reverse complement strand
CACGTCAACTATTCGTCGCTTTCTTCCAGAGCACAAACGTTCTTCTACAAGCTCGCTTCTAATGCGTTTTATTGAATTACAGAAAGCAGATAGCGTGTCGTTCACTTCGATGCCAGTAGTAATTCTTGACTGGAATTGCTTAAACAAAATATCGGTGTGATAAAACACCTTATTGAAAAACCCTAAAAAGTATAAGAAAAAATCATCTTGAAGCAGAGATGAGAGGCCGACTGCTTCACGAACAGTGGTGTCATCCCAAATGTCAGAGTTAATGATTGTCTGCAAACATTCTAGAATTGCACTTCTATTGTCAGAAACAGATTTCAGCACCCGGGACTGAAAATTCCACCTTGTTTCACAGGTGCGAGGAAGCGAACGGTCTGTGACATTTCTAAGTTCATCGGCTCGCTTTGGCGATGAGTTAAAGAAAGTAGAAAATCCAGAGAGATTGGAAAAGAACACTCTCGCTTCTGATACTACACTACTCACTTTCTTTAGAATAAGATTAGTCTGATGCGCATAACAATGCACAAAATGGGCCCGTGGGTAGTCAATTCTCATCAATGTCTGCACACCGCCTGAAGAACCGCTCATGACAGAGGCCCCATCATAGGTTTGTGCAATCAGCTTGTTTTTAATGTCAAATGGCAGAAGCTCCTCTTTTAGAGCAGTTGACAAACCGATTGCCGTCCTGTCCTGGACGTCAACAAATTTTAAAAACCGTTCAACAGGGTCTCCATCTTGAATAAAACGAAGGATGATAACAAACTGTGAGCGGCATGAGACATCAGTCGTCTCATCAGCTTCAACAGAAACAAAATTAGTATTTCCAATAATTTTCTTAATATCGTCAATATACACCTCATAAATACAATCTAAAATTTCATTCTGTATTTGCGCTGATGTGTATCCACAGACGGTCGTTGTCTGCAAATGACTTGATAACTGTTCATCTAAAGTCGCTAACAAGTCAACAAGGTCTAGAAACACACCTCTATTTGAGGAAGATTGTCTTTCATCATGGCCTCTTAACGGTAGCTCATGAATTCCACAAAATTTGATGCACTCAATTATTTTACCTAAAATTTGTCTGTTCTTTGTAACTTGTTCATTATGCCTGGCTAAGGATAAGCGATAGCCACTGTCAATCTGTGCACCTATGTGAACAGTACCAAAGGTTTTCAATCTAGTGGTGCTATTTAAATGTAAGTTAGACTTCTGATGGTTCAATGCTCTCTGTGTTACATTTTTCAAACAGGTAAATCCACTTCTTGTCCAAGACAATTCTGCATTGCTGTTATCGCCAAACAAAATACAATTAAAACAAAACAAACTCTTCTTTTCTACGCTCACCCTAAGCCAAGGAAAACGACTATACCAATCTTTATTAAATGACCGATTCTGCTTCCCGTCTTTAATAGTGAGCACAAAATCTTCTGGCTGATGGGGACCGAGACTTTTAATCAAAAGTTTAATTTCCCTATTCAAAGAACTGGTACTGATAGTCAACAAATAATCAACGTGATTCATCACACTTAATAGCAATTAATTACATTAAAAAAATAAACAGACACTGCACACATCATATAAACACTCGGAGTATCAATAAACACACATACAGTCTCACACTCAAGTTATAAAAGGACAAGGGGAATTCAATATCACATGCTTGACACGGCCTTGAAGAGGGATGGGTAACAGGTACAACACGATTGCCATTAATTAGGTCGTTGTATGTGGCTGCGAGTAAGAAAGCCACAATGACTCAGTTCAAAGTCAAGATGCCTCCTCATGCCACAGTCATAGCACACGACAAGCGTGAAATGTATCGCTTAGTTGTACCGTGGGAATGTGGCTGGAAACCTTCTCAGCCTTTAAAGCCACACGCTGTACTGATTGGTCAGTGGCACGAGTACGACTCGAGCTGTAGTAAATTCAAAGCGGTGTGATTGGTTCAAGTTTTGAGGCTCTGTAAGGGGTTTTTAACACCAGGCCAACAATGAATTTCATTGTTTGTGAAACAGAAAATGAAAAATTAGACTTTTTATTGTTAAGTTCTTACACATTATCAAGACAATGACGACCTGTGGCTTAGCCTTAATAGCCTTTAAGGCCCTACGCCGCTGTATATATATATATATATATATATATATATATATTATATATATATATATATATATATATATATATATATATATATATATATATACTAAACCAACAACACAACGGAAGTAAGGAAACAAGAGTGTAAACATCAATCTCAAAGGGAATACATTTTTTCTGCGGACATTATGCCAACTGAAGACGTGGACGAAAGCCACAGAAACATAGGTTTTGGCCACATATAAGTGAGTGATACAATTTATATTTTATATATATATATATACATACATACATATATATATAAATTCTACACCGTGAAATATTATGTTTGGCGCGATCAGAATTAGAGTCTTGTTCGGTGCATAGTTGAGTACTTTGGAAAAGGCTCTTTACTCACATTCTCTCAGCGTACTCAGATGTAAAATGAGTACCTGGCCGTTAACCTCGTTGCCTCTGTCGGGGAAAAAATGTAATATCTCCTAACAGGCGTCATGTTTCGTTCTACATATTGTTGGTAAGGCACCCTTTGTAAAGCGCTTTGCGTATGTTTAGTGGATATTGCTCTAAATAAAAGCTCAAGATATGTCACTTTTTAAATTAAAATTATTTATTTACATCAATTGTATGATTGATCATCATATGGCATGCATAGAAATATTTTTGTTGCAGTCAGGCGAAGACAAATATATATATAAATAATGCAACGGAAAATATATCAAAAACACAGGAATAATTCAAATTACAAACAGAAAAATAAACCAAATGAAATACAAAAGTACAAAGTTATATTAAGCTGCTAGAAGCTGTTCGACTGTAAAAATCATAAACAATAATGATGAGAACAGCTTTTAAAAAAAAAAAAAAAAGAACAAAATACAAAGACACGGAACGTTTCGGGCTCAAAACCCTTTTTCACTCATACTAAGGAGGAGATTAATCAAATCTGCCAAGTTACATCCATAAAAGAAAACAAGTTACCAGTTTCAAGTTATCTTTTGGACACCTTAAAATAAGCAGAGAAATGTTGAAGATACAAAAACATTCAGGGCATTGTACTATGAGGCAAATAAACGTTTCTGAGTTTTTCTCTTTAACTCTCTCCTTACCGGCCATTTTCCGGATTTTCCCCAAAATTTCACTTCCAACCTATACAAAAATAGAGGTATTTCACTCAAACAGAAAATATGTTAGTTCTTGCTATACATATTTTTTTCTGCTAAACGAGCTCTTCAACACAGTGTTAAACTGTGTTACTTAAACTATAGCAAACATTTTTGTTCAAATATTATGATGTACAAAAGAAATTAGAATGACGAAAATATTGGCTGCATCGTAACAAATGTGACGATTTTCCTATGGGTGGTAAGAAGGGGGGTTAATCACTAAATACAATGACGAAAATAAAAGCAGTTTTTCTCTAAACGTGTTGAAAATGTGACTTGGCAAGTTTTGAAACCCACCTCGTCAGGTGATATTGGAAACATTAGTTTTAAAATTTGTTGTTGACAAGTTGAGGGTTACTCTATAGGGAAACTGCCTTGGAATAGACCATGAAGACAAATTCCCGGCTTAGGAAGAACAAAGAGATTATTATTATGATCATGATGATGATAATGATGATGATGATGACCATCATCGTTATCATCATCATCATCATCATCAATATTTATTAATGTTTATTTATTCCTCAAATGAAATATTTACACAATCGCAATAACACGATTTTTTAATGAATTATCCGTTTATTTTAACATCATTTCGCTTTTACCAGTTTATAAACTATTTTCATACTCATTTGATTATTCACTTATATTGAAAACATCCTTGCAAGAATTCAAGTATAAATATTATCAGCACATAGTCACCATATATTATCCGCTTGTTGTTCCATTGTACTTTTTAAGGCTTGGAATATTCTTTGCCAATTTTTATTGGAATTTTTTACATTGATATCTTTAATATATTACCGAATTGTATTGTGAGAATTGTTTTTAAAGATAAAATAGCGTCTAAATAGAATAATTAAATATAAGTTTCCAGTATTTTTAAAAGCAACATTCACTGTTTTCAGTGATTGAAATTTACTTTGTATTCAGTTATTAGCGTCAGGCAGGATCATCCCATGTTAACGTTGAACGATGAGGCCTATAGTCTGATTGGTAGAATTTAGTGAGAACTACTCATAAAAATGGCTGATTACAAGAAATAACAAAGAGCTGGTCGACGTAAATTTTGTACGACTACAGACAAATAATATATGTAAATATCGATATGCAGATAAATATGTATATCAGTGTTTTATATATGTGAGTGTGTATTTATGCATGTGAGTATGTGTGTGTGTGTGTGTGTGTGTGTGTGTGCGTGCGCATGTCTGTTTACGTATAGATAGAACGAAGTTGACGTCACCCAGGGGCAGTTTTCATGAACGAGGACTAGCGCTTAGTCTCTGACTATCTCTGACTTTAGTCAATGACTTGAAAAAATCGGATTTCATGTGAGCTGACTAAGCAAGTTCGGTATTAAAATCACGGCACCTTCGGACTAAGTTTTAGTCATTTGCCGGAGCATGCCTTCATGTTTTAGTCTTAGTCTAGTTACTAGGTGACGTCATAGCGTCAACAAAATAGAAGCTATTTTTAGATTTTAGATTGAGTGCGCATCGCTTCGTAAAGAAAATACGTCGGTTTCGAATGACAGAGGCAAAAAATGTCCTGTTCCCATTGACACAGGCTTTTAAAAACTATAAGATAAGTGCAGATCGTCGAAAGTACACATTTTTTGAGTAAAAACCAAATAAATTGAATCTATCTGCTCGAAGTTCAGAGTGAAGAAGAGACTCCGAAATAGAAGGGTTTGCGTTAAAGAACAACCACACAAAAAATATTAGAAAGTATTGTGGAGACAAAAAAAAATTCTGTTGACATTGCAATTGACTGAAAATAATGTAATAAATCAGAACACACTTTCTCTTTTGTGTAATTATTTGTTTCGAATTTTGGGGGTTTATTTGGTTCAATTTCTTTGAGGTTCAATCTCAGTGTTCGTTGTCTCAATGAAACTGCCATGGACCTAAATATAGAATTGACAGTCGACGATAGACATCATTCCAGTCTATAACAGTCGACAGTCAATATCACGGGTGTCGCTAATTTCCTCTTTGAAATCGTTTGCGTTGTAAGTATGAAGGCGTGTGTATCTTTCCCATCTTCATGTAGTTGAGAGATGATGTTACCTGCACAAAATAACCGAATTAGTCACCGTCCTTACAACGCCCACTTCTAGGCAAGAGACTAGCTAGTCCGAGACAAGAAAGCGTTCATGAAATCCTATTTTTAGGCACTTACTTCGCTTGGGCTTAAGACTAGCTAGTCATTTACTAGACAAGTAAATTAATAAATATAGTCCTCGTTCATGAAAACGGGCTCAGGTCTTTGTTATTTTTTTATTTCTTTTTTTTTTTTTTTTTTGCCATCCATGTTTATGAATAATTCTCACTAAACTGTATTAACCAGACTATAAACGTTCAAGATTACACATATACTTTTGTGTGTTGGTCCGTTATATCTCCGGATAGCAATGTTGTGAATTTCTTAGCCAAGCGCATAGCGTCAAAAGATAGTGTGCGCTTGGCTAAGAAACTCACAACATTGCCATCTGGAAATATAACGGATCAACACACAAAACTATGTGTAACCATGAACTTTTATAGTCTGGTTAATACAGTTTAATAAGAATTACTGAAATACCTCACCCTAACTACCCCATTAAAAACCATCATAAATGTAGCTCCCAGAACATCACGACTCAAATCCAGAAAACCCTTCTACCACTCAGAACTGGAAAAAAACGTCGATATTGGGGAAGCGTGAAGGGAATATTGGACAAAATACCATGCCCAAGTATGGCGGGGTAATCAAAGATAGAGTATCACCATCATCACCATCATCATCATCATCATCATCATCATCATCATCATCATCATCATCATCATTATCGTCATCATCATCACCATCATCAAGTTGCATTGCCCCCCTCCCCCTCCTTCCGCTATTTATTATAAAATCAAGTCCATATTTAGCGAATTTCCGAAGTTGATGTACTAGAATTCAGCATTTGAAGCTGTCATTATATGGATGACAAGAATAGTTTCATTTATATTTTATTTTAGCAGATGAAAACTTTAATCCCGAAACGTTATTTACCTTTAATTTGCAAGATTGTCTTCAATCCCTGCGGCAATGTATCCCCCATCACTCCAAATCCTTGCTCTAAAGTTTGTTAAATTTAACTATCTAAAGCATCGTCATATGTCAGAGCCTTCTTTAGTTGATATCGCATGTTAATGCTCAACTCATACGGTTTCGTTTCCATGGTAATGATGCTGTGTTCTTTGGCAGCTTTCAAAAGGCAAATCGGAATTTTCCTGTCCAGTCCGGCTTCCACAAGCACAACGATCTTTCCTTGATTGGTGACTGCGACGGAAGAGGATGCCAATTTCATGACGTAGAATGACCAGTGGTCAAGGGACAGATAAGAGTCTGTAACCACCAAAAGAACCCGCCAACTTCGACCAATTGTGTTTGTGATTGACACGTCTCGATGCTGATTTGCCAGGAGATCCCTGTGTCGAACGAACGTTGATAATCCGAGGTCGATTTCAACAAATTCTCTCAAGGGGAGACAAGCAAATGTGGCATCTTTGTCCGAATATTCTATACACACTCCTATTGGGTAGTCTGAAGGCATTTTTGGTTTGACACGCCTTAGAATTACCTGATGGATATAACCTTTCAATCGTGTTTGGAAATGAAAAAACAAAATTGCTACAGTAAATATAAGAAGTAATAGTGAAAAAATAATCACACTAATAAATAAAGCCGTTTTTCCATGGCATTTCCTCCAAAATATGCCCAGGTCTTGAAAATCATGGATGTAAGAAAATTCCCCAAATTCACTGATGCAAGTGAAATTGTCATCAATGTCCAATTGAACAGGTGTCCTCTGCAACCATCTCAAGAATTTAAAGTCAGAGCAACTACATGACAGAATATTTCCCTTAAGTCGAAGAGAAAAGTCAGAAGTTTTTGTTGCATGGGCGTCTAACTCATCCATTTCTTCGATTGACAAGGTAAAGATTGAGTTGTATGAAAGGTCCAGCACACAGAGATTGGGTAAATCCAAGATAGATACAGGAATTGACCGAAACCTGTTTTTAGCCAAAATGAGAATTTTAAGCTTTGTGGTTTTGAATGTGCCGCGTGAAAATAAATTTAGTCCGTTATAAGAAATATCAATAATTTCAAGACTTTTCAGTTTCGAAAATAAACGAGAGCTTGAAAGGGCGAGAAAATTGAAATTAAAGTTCATTCTTTTCAAGAATAAAACCTTTAGGGATGGAAATTGGTCGAAAAAATATATTTGCATCATTCTACCGTCGTTACCGGAAATATCCAAACTCTGTAAGCTATCAAGACCAATTATTCTCCCGGACATACCGTAAATTCCATTGTCAGCTAAGTAAAACTCTCTGAGTGTGTTAGGTGAAAAAGCCAGTGTATATGATAGAGGCATCATATTCCCTGATATTTTCGACATATAAATAGTTTTCAGATTTGGAGGCAATTCAAAGCAGACAGACTGGTCAGATTTTGATCGCAATTCATTGTTAAACATGAAAGGTTTTGGTAGTTCTGAACAATTAAATGCTTTAACCGTGCTATTTTGACAGGCCTCAATATTAATATTACAGCCACCAGTCTTTTCTGGTCTTTCTGTCACATTGTTGGATCTTTCCTTCAAACGAACGGGTGCTCTCTGTTTTATCTGTGACACATCACTGACGCCTTCAGGAATTTTAAGCAGCTCATGTTCATTCATATATGACACATGAGAGTTGAAAAACATGTCAACCTTGTCCGTAGAAACGGTAGAACACTTTGTGTCTCTACAGCTCGGTATGTGCGGCAAGTTGACATCCTTATGAGAAATTATAAATGAAACCAGCTTATTAAGACGGCGCATCACAAAATAAGCGTTCAACTCTCCTTGTAACGGATTGTCGGAGAGATCGATGGTTTTTAAACATTGTGCAAATGTCCGACTCATAAACAGATTGTAAGAAATATATAGTATGCCACTACTTTTTAAAATCAGGTTCTCCACGCAGATTTCACTTAGATATCGACCACTGGACTCGGTAATAACTTTGCTTCCTTCGAAAGAAGCAACGTCTTTAAAGGTATGCCCAACATTATCGAGGGTAAGGATAGTTAAATTCCTTCCTGCAAAAGGTTTTAGACTCAACAATGTTGTGTGTAATTCCTGCTTTATATGATGCACACTTAAACTATTTAAGAATTTCAGAGGTGAAAAAGCATCCATCTCAGTATCAGTCAATATATCCAGCTGGTGGAGGCGAAGATTTGTTAGCGGTATCACACCAAAGGATTCAAATGAATTATTTAGGATTCTACGTGCACCCCCGGTTATAGTCAAACAAGTTAAAAAAGTTGAGTTTTCGAAAATTGATCCAAAATGAAGATCTTTGGCGAATGTATCAATTGTGAGTGCTTTCAAACTTTTTGGACCTCTTAACAGAAAGTCGGGGTATTCACCCTCACGGTCAAAGTTGTTGTTTAACCCGATGTCTAGTTGGACCAAAGACGTTAGATACAGGAACGCTTCACTTTTAAAAGACTTTCGATCCAGATTTATAATGTTGTTGTCTAATTTCAAAACCAGAAGCCCCTCAATGCCTCGAAACCATTCAGGTTTAAGGGAACGAAATCTATTTTTACTCAAATCTAGGTATCTGAGTTGTCGAGCTTTTAGGAAACAGTCATCTGTAAGCTCAAAAATAGTGTTGTCGTCTAATTTGATTGTAGTTGTGTCCGGGACAATCCATTTGCTCTGGAATATTTGAATATTTCTGCTAGAACAGACCACGGCGATTCCTGCATATTCTCTGTCTTGAACATAATCACAGGGTGAAATGAAATAATTTACCATCTTCTTTTGTACAGCCCCTGATTTTAAAACGTCATCTTGGATGTTCTTAAAACTAAAAAGTGGTGTTTTAAAGGATTGATGCAGATTTTTAAAGCTATCAGATGCAAACTCAGATGTTGATTTACGGTTGTTCTTTCTCAATCCCAGTATCTTTTTAATCGGATTTTCAAAATTGAATTCTATCATCATGTTTTGTACTCCATTGTTTTCCCTGTATGATTGATGTAGAAATGTTTTTGGGTTTACACCATCCTTGTAGACTGACTTAAGATTAGGTGACTTCATGGTCAGGCGATCTGATTTGTGTTGTAAATCGTTTGACGCAATATAATTGTCTTGGGAATCTGGTAGGCGGCGAAACTCTTTCCAAGACGAATACTTTCTATCTACAGTGGTGTCCTGTAACGCTATCAAAATACTCGATGATGCATTTTGATGTCGAAAACTGTCCATACCGTGGTCAGAACCATCATCTGACCCGATTTGAACCGACCTTGACTTCAGAGCATCTTTTGGCACAAGATGATGCCATGCTTTATGGAACTTTGATGCTCTACTTTTTGCAGAGGTATTGTTTCGTTCAGAAACTGACGGCCGTTTGGTAGATTCCGCAGTCTTGCAACTAAATACAAATGATGATATCAGTATTACAGTAATGAACCATAGCCATTGATCTCTCCACCAAAGTTCCATGATCTAAATTTTATTAAGAAAAATAAGAAAGAACATCTATATGAAGTAAAATGTATTAGAGTCCTTGTTATAGATCTTCGTTATCATATCATCTTAATTAATGCAAAATACATAACTTACGAGAAAACTATTGTTATTCTCAAAAGGCACAACGATATCTAATTGACACAGAGATAGATAAACTGTTGAGCGTCAATTTCACACAAAGCACAACAGACAGACGACGAGAAAGAAAACAACTTTAAAAAGAAAAAGTCTTGTAGATGAATCGTGTAAAGCTGAAATCATTTGAGAGCATTCTTGCTCTCTTGCATCGGGAATTTCAATCTCCTTCCAATGCAATTGCTCTAACGTTGCGCTACGATTAAGAACTCCATCCGGATTGAAAACCCAAATGTGCAAGAATCATATGTTTATGCCCCACGCTTTGAGATAAAACAAAAATGTATTATTCGTCGACAAAACGAATGAGCTCCGTTTTAGTCAAAAACTAATATTTTATCTGTACCTTTCCGTTCTGAGACTAACTTGTTTTATTCATAGGTTAATACAATTGGGCAAATAAGACGACTTAATGTAACCTCCTTGGAATGCAAAGATATATATACTGACAGATAATATTTAAATTTACTCGAATCATTTTGAATTTATTTCGTTAAGCTTCTATTTTAAATAAATAAAACACAAACAAATGAATAAAATTCACTAACCCCCCTCGCCCTTTTAAAAAATGTGTCTTTTTGAACTATCTGAAGGAAGATTGGAATAACCCAGGCGTCAGCCGCAGTGCAGAGCCGCAAAGACTACTTTTAAAACAGACTAAAATTTCTGTTAATCAGAAACGTGACCCATCATCTCAAAACGGCATATGCCTGGGTGATATCGATCTGAAAATTAAATATATCGTCAAAAACATTATACTGAGCAAAGTATATTTCAAAAATAATCAATAAAGATTAAGAGACCAAAATAATAATATTTCATATTTCTGATCTTAACTATAAATTCTCTTTCGGACATCTGGAAATATCTAATTAGTACAGAATGATACCGGATTACAACTGCTGCTACTACTACTACTACTACTACTACTACTACTACTACTACTACTACTACTACTACTACTACTACTACTACTACTACTATTATTATTATTATTTTTATTATTATTATTATTATTATTATTATTATTATCATTATTATTATTATTATTATTATTATTATTATTATTATTATTATTATTATTATTATTATTATTATTATTATTATTATTATTATGACTACTACTATTAGTGTATTACTACATTACTACTGCTACTTCTACTTCTACTACTACTACTACTACTACTACTACTACTACTACTACTACTACTACTACTACTACTACTACTACTCCTACTACTACTACTACTACTACTACTGATATTATTATTATTATTATTATTATTATTATTATTATTATTATTATTATTGTCATGGTCTCAAGTGAGTAAAGAGCTACTCGACTATGCATAAAGATATATGTAGAATGAGGCCCCAGAATTTACTAGTTACTATAAATAAAAAAACAATTAACGATTTGTTTACAATGAAATAAAAATAATGATGAAATTTAATTAAAAGAGATATACAGTGATCGTGGCAGTTACAAATAGAGATATGAATATTTTACGTAACTTATGATAATATCTCAGGTTCGTAAGTTTACGTTTCCAGGCAGTTGATGGGCTTGGATGATCTATTCCTCTGATAACAGGATTGGACTCGTAAAATTCCACTTCCAGGCAATTGGTAAGAGGTTATAGTGTAGTACAGCGGGCTTGGGTTTGATCCTTGAAGATTATACAATCAAAGTTAAAAGCTCCGGCGTCTTAATGGTGTAGATATAATATCTACAAAGTCCCAAAAGATAAAAATCTTACAATATATATATAGGAATAGAGTGACTGGCCGTCCGGCATAGATTGTGGAGAGAAAGTGAGTGTCGAATGTTAGACCTATCAGCTTTTATAATAAGTGGCTACGTGACAGAATGTAGAACGAAAAGTATTCACTAATTAGAAATTAATTCGAGGGAAGGCTATAAAAGGAAAGACGATCTAATATGAGAAGGTAAAGTTTATCTAAGCCTACCGAAATATAACTGGAGTGAGATGAATTCAGTTCTTAATAAAATAAAATTTAATAAGATAATTGTGAACAACCTTTACTGTGACAATTATTATTACTACTCCTACTACTACTAGTATTACTACTACTGTAGGATGCACTAGTACTTTTAATTGTATGTAACACTACTATTGCTACTACTACTACTGTAATACTAATACCACCACTACTACTTACACCACGACTACTACTACTACAACTACAACAACAACAACTACTACTACTACTACTACTACTACTACTACTACTACTACTACTACTACTACTACTACTACTACTATTTAACTATTACTCACAGATGAATCTGATGTCTCTATAACAAAGAAGTATCTAGCTTACACAATAACAGAATAGTTATTGTCGCGATCCAGTTACACAATAGCCTAAAGACAAGTGACAACATACACAATTAAACATTTCATTTTATTACCAGTATTAGATATTACACAATCGTTTTCGATATCTAAAATTATCTTGGGAAAATTTATGAGAGCTTTATACTTCCGCGTTTAAGCACGCGTTTATAATGCATTGTCTTAAAATGATCCTTATATTTTATAATGGAGCTTAGCCGACCTCTTCTTTTTTATGCTCTCATTGATGTAACGGAAATTCTCTCAAACCAACGCAAATACGGTCCATTACAACAACGTTAAATCAGCCCCATACTTGCTTTCGGTTATAAGATCTGCATATATTATTATGTGCACCTATAAAATAGCTAAGCAATGAAATGTGTAATTCTACTTGATAACAAGTCTGGGTGGGATGAGAAAGTGAAAATTGAATTTAAAGCCTAATTTCTTTTGACAATATGCTAAATTATTTTCTTTTAACAATAATAATAATAATAATAATAATAATAATAATAATAATAATAATAATAATAATAATAATAATAATAATAATAATAAATGTACATTTATAGAGCGCTTATGCCATCATTAAAAACATTAAATACTGCAGATTCTGACATACGAACACAAGCTCACATGCATCCAATCACACACACACACACACACACACATACACACATACACACACACACAACCATATACACACTACACATACATACATATTACATACATATATATTTATATATATATATATATATATATATATATATATATATATATATATATACATATTTCGTATACACGACTCAAACATACATACATGCATATACACACAAATATACATACACACACATCTATATATATATATATATATATATATATATATATATACATACATGTACCTATATACATATATATGTATATATATATATATATATATATATATATATATATATATATATATGTACATATTTATATGTGTGTCTATACTTATATACACATACACACATTTTTAAGAAAAGAGGAGACCGAATGCAGAATCTTCCTTTTATTTCTTCTCCATATAATCCGACTGACTCAGATTGAGCATTACTATCGATAATGTATATTCCACTACTATACAGTACTTTTTATTTTTGTATTAACCAAAATAAGTAATAAATTGCTGTTCATAAAATCGAAGAAACCCCGAAATCGATTCAAATTTTGGAAACAAGATGGAGACTATTTGGACATATCTTAAGGAGACACAGGTATATTCCAGCTAATAAGGCAATGGAGTTATTCTTTACACCAAGAGGACATAACAAACACAAAGGCAGACCCACAAGCATATACACTACGATAAATGAAGATCTCAAGCGCCTCGATGACACACAAGAACTGAGATACGAAAAGGATTTAGAACACATGAGATCCATCGCAGTAGACCGAATCAGTGAAAAGAACTCATACAACAAATCAGAGAAGCTGCCAAAGCGTCCCAATCCGGAGATTAGGAGGCGATAGGCAATGAGTCAAGTAAGTCAGACAGTACTTGCTGTATTCTAGTACGCTCTCGGAAGAAGCCAATAAAGCGGGCTGGAGTTTGAGTGGATCGAAATCCGATGTTCTCGGGGGCGGTAATTCGTAATTATATAGGGAATGAGATTAGCGGAAGAGTAGCGTCCCTTGATTGGACGTCACCCATCAGACTATGAGTGACGTCCAATCAAGGGACTCTACTCTTCCGCTAATCTCATTCCCTATAGATAGTATGCAGATGACGTCACTCAGGTCTTTGTTATTGTTTTTTGCCATCCGCGTTTATGAGTAATGCTCACTGAACTGTATTATCCCGACTATAAACGTTCATGGATACACAGTTTTGTGTGTTGGTCTGTTATACTTCCGGCTGGCAATGTTATGAGCTTCTTATCCAAGCGCATACTATCTATAGATAAAATTCGGCCATCCAACTCCCCGGTACCGTATTGCAGAGCGTGCTCGAATTCAGCGTGCTAGAGAATCCAGTGAGTATTGTATTCAAAACGAAGGAAAAAAAATGTATAGTAGCTTCCCGATAGTCTGTGGCTTTGAGGCTGTGTGGTCTAGTGGTATGACACTCGCCTTCAGATCAAAAGGTACCTGGGTTCGAGTCCCGCTCTGACATGGCGCATAGTTGAGTCGTTGAAAAGGTCTCTTTACCAGGAGCGTGGCTATATTGGTTGATTTGGTGCCTGGCACGGCATCAATCTTTTAAAATGGATTACAGCATTTAGAAAAAATAATACTGAGAGATAGTAAATACACCTCTTACTTATTTGAGTAAGAATATTCTGCATATTTTTTTCTTTCTTTTGTATTTACAAATACAGCGTGTTTTTTTTAGTCATTTCCTTCTGATTCTGGCACCACCTTATACTGTAAGCACGCCACGCCACTGCTCTTTACTCACATTCATTCACACACCCAGGTGTAAAATGAATACCAGGCCGTTAACAGGGTTGTTTCCCGAGGGAAAAATTGTATTCTTATATTTCCTGACAGTGATCATGTCTCGTCCTACATGTTAAATGTTGCTGTTGCAAGCGTCTTGAGCACGTTAAGAGGATATTGTGCAATATAAAAATATAAAAACTCAAGTCGTACAGCTTCATACAAAAGTCTCACTAGTTCTCTATAGCTT
>NC_088368.1:28875852-28883352 GCF_034508935.2 Berghia stephanieae | reverse complement strand
TCAGAACTAAATCAGCATGAACCATCTTTAGCACATTCTGTGGTACCCCTTTAGACAAGTTTAACCCAGTTTCGTTAGAGAGTTGATCACAAAAGCCCCCATTAAATTCTGCGACCTTGTTCCTTACCAGGACAGCCTTTGGCTAGCTTCATCGACACATTATTACATCCATTACATCAATCATAACTAAATTCCTACTGACTGCCAAAGTTCCATCGTGTTTTAACAGTGTCCTCGTCAAACCGCTACTGAAGAAACCATCACTAGACCACAATGTATTCAACAATTATCGTCATGTACCAGACTTACTTTTTTGTCAAAACGTTTGGAGAAGATAGATCTTACACATTTATAATCTCATCTATGAGAACAACAGTTTGGAACAACCTTTCCAGTCAGCCTACAAACAGCAACACAGTACTAAAACGGCACTTCTTAGCATTTTAATGACTTGTTATCACATGCCGATGCTAACAATATCAATGCGATATGAGGTTTCTATCTTTCAGCTGCTTTCGACACCATTGAGCATGACATTTTATCAAGAAGACTAGAAAATACATTCGGCGTAAAAGGAATTGCCCCCCCCCCCCCTCTCTCTCTCTCTCTCTCTCTCTCTCTCTCTCTCCCCTCCTTTCTCTCTCTCTCTCTCTCTCTCTCTCTTTCTCTCTGTGTTTGTCTATCTCTTTCACTCTTTCTTTCCTTCCCTTGCACGCACACACACACACACACACACACACATACACACACGCTTTTACCAATAATGTTTAAACTATACTGCCAATGTAATATAACATATTTCCTTTTCTTGTTTACCTTAATAAGGCCAAAGGCCGAAACGTCGTTGACTTTGTTTTGTATCTTTTAAAGAGTCATTTTATTGACTCATTTAGGCACCTCTAGATTTTGATCTGCAAGACCTTAGCGACCTTTTAGTACTATATATATTATATCTATAATTACACTATTTGAAGCAACCCAAAATTATTTCCTTAGCTACGCCACTGAATGCAACTTTGATTATCATCTCCACGGGAAAGAAAATCAACACACCATTATTGAAACATTTTAAAGTTTGAGTCGCATTTTCATGCAAACAATGACAAGATCAAAAGAATTCGGCAAATAAGTCCGATTGCAAAATAAATAACACAGCAGAGAGAGAGAGAGAGAGAGAGAGAGAGAGAGAGAGAGAGAGATAGATAGAGAGAGAGATAGATAGAGAGAGAGATAGAGAGAGAGAGAGAGAGAGAGAGAAAAAAAAAATAAGTAGGACTGAAATATCTGTTCAATGTTATAGTTATCATATAACGTTATAACAAATGTAACTAAATGACAAATTGCCATATTTATGGACAATAAAGATCTATTATTATTATTATTATTATTATTATTATTATTATTATTATTATTATTATTATTATTATTATTATTATTATTATTATTATTATAGCACCATATTTCGTAATTTGGGAGAAATTAGCGATATTTCGTGGGCATGGGACTTGGAACGGACTATATAAAATAACAGCGATAGCATAGAGAGTATCTTTTTCACGGGCACATGTGGTGAGCTGAAACGTAATAGGGGAGGTGCAAATACGCTTCTCTTTGTAATGAGAATGATGTTGAATGGAAATGTCATTTCGTAAAACAATATTCATACGTATATTGTGAACTTTCTCTCTTACCCTAGCCCACTTCAAACATACATACAGGTCGGATAGGAAAACAACCCTCCACTTAGCATTGCGATGATGTTCGGAAATATACATCTGCATATAGAATTAAACAAAAAGTAAACACCGAGCTATTTCATCAGGAGGCATTTCGACTTGAAGTGACCGATATTAATTTGTTTTCATTATTATTATATCACTGAATTAATGATTCAATATTCTTGACGTGTAAACACTGAAGTGTTTGATTTTGAAATATCGGTACGAGTGTGTGGATTATTGTCCCATGTCTCCCTATTAACTATCTATTAAGCAATCGTGGTGACACTTATCAATGTGACAAGCCTGTTAAGAAGACCCGACACCGAGTGGATACAAATAAATTAATGTTGTCCCCATCAGAACAGGCGACGTGGTGAATAGTAATTGTACGAGCTTCATCTTTTCTATACAAGACCTCATTTGTAAACAATACATTCGACACTTTTGGTTATGCTAAATAATTTTAACAAATTATGATCCATAACATATACAGGCCACCACGCATTGAAAAGAACGACTTGTCATGGAAAGATTTTCTTATGGAGTTTAGAGATGTTATCAGTCACCAATCAATTTAACAACAAAACCACATTTACTTGGGTTACTTTAACTTTGATTTGAGTGGGAGTAAAACTGAGTGTTGACAAATTGAGATTTATTACAGCACGCTATGAAATGGCTACATCATCAACCACGTCAATAGAATATAATTGAAGAATTTCAGTTTATATCTCCTGTCAATAACTTAAACAATTTAGTGCCTTATCACCATTTTCTGTTTTTTACTATCAACCTAATAATAAAACCACCCAATAAAACCGATTACCTCGCGTGACTTTAAGAGCGTCAACATTGAACTCCTAAAAAGATCTGAGTCATCCAATAAATAATCATCTCCCCATGGATGCCCACACACTCGATGTCGCAACATTATACGATCCAATTAATTAACTTTCTCCTGAAAGGACGGACTGTTAAAATGCGTGCACAAGGTTCCTGGTGATCCGAATGAACATGTCAGAAATCTGAACGAACAGTTGATAAAGAATAACACCAAATAAATATAAGAAGGCCATACATTATAAATAATTCGGTTGAGTAGCGCTCTTATGAACGGTGACGGTCTTTTTCATTTTACTGAACCAGTGAGAGTAAAGTCAACAACATCATTCTCTCGGTCGTTTTAAAAAAGCTGCGAGTTGGATCCAATTACATCTATCACTTTAAACTATGCTTAACTGAATCAACATCATCTACGAAGTGCTTATTCGCAGTAGTACTGGACTGGTAAAGAGAAGGAAATTGTCTTGGTTTGGTCACCTCGTAAGACACGAAAGCTTATGCAAGACAATATTGCAGGGCACAGTAGAAGGCTGCCGAAGAAGAGGAAGACAGAGGCAAGTGTGGCAGGATAACATTAAAGATTGGAAAGGATTGACGTGGAACAATCTAATGAGGAAGGCCCAAGACCGTGATGAGTGGCGTCGAATCGTGAAGTCTGCATCCCGAGAGGCCCCCCCCCCCCCCCCCGACGCCCAACCGGTCATGGGATAGAGTGAGAGTGAGTGACTGCGAAAATAGTGATTTCACGGTAGAATCACTATTAACCATTTCAATTCCGCTTGCTTCGTGTTAACCACTGTGATTTCTATTTTGGATTCGTTGAGTATTTGATATTATTGGCATATGCTGCTTCGCCTGGTCTGCTGTATCAAATAATATGACATCAACATTGTCTGCGTAGATCAGTTCGCGGGTAAGGATTTGAGGAATCGGGAGTTCTTGTCTTAATTCTTTTAGTGCTGCTTCCAAATATACGGTAAAAAGAATTGGGTTCTGGCAGGACTTGCCTAATAAAAAAAGCAACCTATTTTGTTAGTAATATTTTTCTTCAAACGACAACAGGTCAAAACTTATTTATCCATTTCTTCTTCGACACCCGAAATTGTGGTGTATCTTGTCACCAGATTATTCGACACCCGAGGTGCGCATGCGCATGTTGAGAATTAGCTACCGTCAACAACATCCGTCGTGTGAATTTATCAGCATGGTGGTAGGGCTAAATGGTTGTCTGAAGGCAGGGATTAATCAAAATGCTTAGGGATGAGATTTGAGGCTATAGAGAGGACGTCAGCCACTCTCTTCGCAAGTCAGTAGTCAGTGGTTATCAGCTAATCCTTGGGTTCTTGGAAAATATAGAAACACGGCCGTTCATTTAAAAAGACTCTTTTGTAGACCAAGATATAATGTAAGGTATTGCTTTAAAATCTCTCCAGACATAGAACGGTCAATTTGAGTCTAGACCAAATCATTTCGAAGATCGATATGGCAACAGCAACGCCTGGAATGGAAGATTTAAATGAGGCACTGGCGATTCTACTGCTACGACAGAAGATGCTCCATTTGACGACGTCGAGATGGCTTCAACTGGCATCAACATGCTACCCAATAATGGGTTTGATGAAGCGTCTGACTAAGAACCCAAGGATTAGCTGATAACCACTGACTACTGACTTGCGAAGAGAGTAGCTGACGTCCTCTCTATAGCCTCTATTGGATGGGTTCTGAATGAAACGAAAACCTGCTTGTGTGCCGAGACGAAGGTGTGATACTACATACTTATTTGTAGGTCTGGTATTACAAGCTCATTGTTGTAATGGAAATATTTTCTACCCAAAGCAAAATATTGCCGCTTACAACAATGTTTTTGAAAAATCACATAATTGTGTAAGATTATCATTCGTCCTAGGAAGATGTGCATGTAGGGGAATGTTTGGGGTGCGTCAGTGTGCAGAGATATGAAAAACTTCAAGAAATGAAGATTATAATATATTAAATCTATGCATGTATATAGATGTGCAAGTGTGATGGATTGGTTTATGTTTTGATGAGAGAGAGAGAGAGAGAGAGAGAGAGAGAGAGAGAGAGAGAGAGAGTTGTTGATGTACTGCTGACGGTTAATGTCAGTGTGGGAGACAAACCGAGAGTGATAGAAATTGCCAGCTTGTGTTTTGGAATAGAAAAAATAATAGAAAACAACAACAACAACAACAACAAAACAAGCTAAAATGTAGACTCAACTTTTCAGGGTGCCAAATTATCTGGTGATGATAGGCAGCCGAGTCTCGGGCCTTGAAATATCTGGTGATAAAATAGACGCGAGTTTCGGGTGTTGAACTACGCTCTCTTTGATATTATTTTATTTTATCTTATTTTGCTTATTTATTCCATTTTATTTATATCTATCATAGCCTCAAAGATCAAACTAAGTACATGCTTTGTTAAATTTATTGATGATGTCAGAAATTTTGTTCTATAATTAGCCTTTTCATTTTTGCAATATTTGCTCACTCAATCCTAGAGATTATTGCTACTTGTCAAAATTGAAAAAATGTATTAAAAATGAGCATGTTTTATTCAACAAACAATAACATACAAAAAAACCTAAAACATTAGCTTTGATACTATGCCTATAATTTGTCTCAGAAAAAAATGTAATAAATAAGCATGGAGTATACTACGGATATAGTCGGTGTTAGGGTTGAGTGAGTTAAAGGAAGAGGCAATATAGTGAAATATCACAATGGCAGTGTCCAAAATGTGATAATGGAAAGGCTTCGCAATATAGAAATGTTCAGATTAAACAGTATCCACTCTATTCCAATTTACATAAGCCGGTCTTAATATTAGACCTGTTAATTGTATGAATATTTTTCTTGAGCAAATACTTAGTAAAATGAGAACCACACCATTCAGCTACTCAAATAATACAAATGTATAAATGACAGACAGCCGAAGACACAGACTAATTTTCCGACGAACCAAAATCTGGATTAATAGGTTAGTGATATTTTGATGATTTATTTTATAAATAAATTACTATATTAAACATATGTATACTTACTTATTTACTTACTTACTTTATTTATTTACTTAATTCTCGCAATTCCTATTGGAATCTCCAGCGCTTTCGATTCTGGGATATCTTTCTCAGTTGAGGACACTATAATTGATAATAATTGAGCTTTATATAGCGCAATATCCACTAAATGTGCTCAAAGCGCTTTACAAGGGGTCCCTGGTCAACAGCAACATTTAACATGTAGGACGGGACATGACGCCTGTTAGGCGGTATTACAATTTTTCGGACAAAGACAACGCTGTTAACGGCCAGGTACTCATTTTACACCTGAGTACGGCGAGAGAATATGAGTAAAGGGCCTTTTCCAAGGACTCAACTATGCGCCGAGCCCGAGGCTCAAACGCAGGACCTTCTGATCCGAAAGCGAGGGTCATACCACTAGACCACATAGCCGCACAATACAGGCCTGCCTCTCTCTCTCTCTCACACACACACACACATGCGTACGCACACGCACACGTACACACACACACACACACACACACACAAACACACGCCTCTGTCCCAGTTTAGAGCCAGTTACTAAGTTACCATGCGTCATTACGAGGGAAGTGACGTTACGATTGTTGAAGCGTATTCTTCCATTGAGTTGAATGGCTGCTGGTTGATCCACAATACCTCAGTCTTCTTTGTGTTAATTTTCAGACTCGTCCTTTCTGTTTCATACACACTTCTTCGAATCTTTGTCTTACAACTTTCTGCTCCCTTCATTCTCAACTTGAATATATTGTGTTGAATTGAGCATATCAGTAATTCCAAAGCACAACAGTACAAAGATCCTTGATCATTAGAAAAAGTTATTGTAGGGGAATAATATGGCTGACAATAGCTATTTTTGATAGATTGATTGAAACACTTGCAATGATGGGTTCGTGCGTCCTTTGCACATCAACATTTGGTAGACATGCAATGACTATGAACAACGACTGTTATGGGCAGTGTTTCTTTTTTTACGAAAACCACCGAAACCCGCCGAAACCCTACGAAACCGGACGAACCCCGACGAAACCCGACAAAGTTATGGGAAGCAGGCAGCAGTGGGGAGTGAACCTGAGAGTCAGGGAGGTGTACAGCAGTGGGAAGTGAACACATGAGACTATGGGTTTCGGCGGGTTTTGACGGGTTTCGTAAAAAAAGCAATACCAGGGGGGGGGGGGTATTACTTTTTTACAAAACCCGACGAAACCCGACGAAATCCGACGAAGCTGACAATATCCGACAAAGTTATGGGAAGTGGGCACCAACTGGCAATGGTTCCGGGGACTCAGGGAAGTGCAGGCCACTGGGGAGTAAACCCGGGACTGTGTGGGAGGTGTACACCATTTTGGAGGGAACCTGGGACTACAGGAGATGGATACCAGTGGGAATTGAAGCCGGACTATGGGATTTGGGTGCCGAAGAGAATGAGACTATAGGAAGTGGGCACCAATGAGGATTGAACCTGGTGCTGCGAGAGGTAGGTACCAGTGGACAGTGAGGCCAGAAGATACTTTTCTTTTTCGAAACTTACCGAAATTGTCAAAAAAAAATATGGGAATCGGCACCAATGGGCAATGAACCGGGGACTCAGGCAAGTGTGCAACGGTGGGGAGTGAACCTGGGACTATGGGGAGAGGAAATGAGAAGGAAATGAACCTGACACTATGGGAGATGGATACCTGAGGGAATTGAAACCGGACTATGGGAGGAGTTGGGTACCAGAGGAGAATGAACCTGAGACTTTAAGAGGTGGACAGCAATGCGGAATGAACCTGAGACTCAGGGAAGAGCACACCTGGAGGGAGTGAACCAGGGGCTCATGAGTGGACACAGTGGGGAGTGAACCTGGGACTATGTGAAGAGGATGTCATTGGAAAA